>NW_027397069.1:17835408-18005834 GCF_003265705.2 Callorhinus ursinus | reverse complement strand
GGGCAAAATTGGGACCAGCCTGACTTGAGAATGATTAGAATGTAAAACATTAGATATAATCTGTCTAGAAGTTACTTTTGTAGGAAAGAGAAATGACATAGTAGTTGCTAAAAGGAAACTAGGTTTGAAGGAAGGTTCTGTTTTGTCTTTTTTTATTTTTTAATTAACATTGGTAGCTTGAGATATGTTTAAATTAGAATTAACATTTTGAATGTTCACATCAAGATATACTGTAATTTGATTTATGAGGACTTCTTGAAGGAACTGAATCCTACTCAGAAGGAGCACATAATTTATCAGAAGTGATAGGTTTTAACACTTTGAATGAAGGGAATATTATAGGCAAAATTGTAAAATGTGTGTTTATAAAATTAAAAAACATTTCGTTTGTTCATAGTATATATTTTATAACTATAATAATGTAAGAAGTACCTTTATAAATTACTCAGAAGTATGGAAAAAAGTTTAAGGTTAATAGAATAGAGTGGTTAATGATATGTTTTAGATTATATGATTTTAATATATATCATTTATTTGTAAACACAGTATATTCACGTCTTTATGAGTAACTAAATGAAGGTCCCCTTTAGAAATATTTTCATCCACCTACATGAATATAATGCTGAAATGGATATATATCTTAACAAGTGATATCCAGTATCTTTTACTAAAATTGGTTTTATTTCTTTCACCAAGAAAAGGGGTGATGAGAGGCTATGTTGTAAACAAAGGCAATGTCAGAAAAAGACAGATGATCATCACCCAGAGAACAAGGGGACATTTTCTTGTTGACTTTTGTCTCTTCTGTCAGGGAAATCCCTCTGAGGTTTCAGACTTTCAAAATATTTGACACAATATTTTAGAAATGGCTAATACTGTTGCAGAACACAGTATAAAATATGAGATTTAATTTTACGTAAGTTTCCAATTCTGTATCTCATTGTTCACTTTGTTTACTCCAAATACAAAGATTGTTGCTTGAGTTAAGTATTCCTCTGAATAATAGTATTACTTTAAGTCAAACATGTCATTTTCATTTGGTTCTCTGAATATATCAAAGTTCTTGATTCATGGCAAAATATGTTTTATTTGTTCTGTCTGTTATATGAATTATTTTGGATTTGTTAAGTTTATCTGGTAGTTACTCAGTTTATCTCATAAAATTAAAATGTGATAGGAAATTGGGTGATTAAGGAAAGGTTTTTGCTAAACTGGCTTCTGTCAAAACAAGTCAGTTCTATTTAAAAATTTTTTGATAATTTATATTATTGATATTTTCCTGTTAAATGTCTCTTTCTATAATTATTTTGGAGATAAATCTCTGCTAGTTAATCTACATTGTAAAAAAAAGTTTTATACGTGATAGAATATTTTATTTATTTTTAAAGATTTTATTTATTTTAGAGAGAGATAGTGTGTATGTGCATGTGAATGAGCCAGAGGGAAGGGCAGAAGGAGGGGGAGAGGGAGAGATAATCTCGAGCAGACTCCCTGCTGAGCCTGGAGCTGATGCTAGACTCCAGCCCAGGACCCTGAGATCTTGACCTGAGCTGAAACCGAGTTGGATGCTCAACCCACTGAGTCACCCAGGAGCCCCAAATATTTTATTTTTTAATTAATTAGATCAATGAAAACTAATATAGCTTTATATTAGGGAGCATGATGATAATTTGCTTAATTTGTAGCCTGTCATTGGAACACTAAAATAAATGTAATATTTGTGAATGCCAAAGGGTTAATTAAGCACAAGTGAGCACATTTCAGCATCTGCTTTTTAAAATTCTAAAGCAGTTAATACTAATGTATCATCTGTCATATGTATTTATAGTTTGATAATTAATGCAGACTTTGTCATTTTTATGAAATCATAAGCTCTTGAACTTCAGATGGATTCCAATAGGAAAAGTTTGGTTAATGGAGGGCATACTTTGCAGGTGTAATGTCACTTCTGGGCTAATTTCTCTTATTAAAAATCTTACAAAATTAATGTGCTATGTCTGAAGGATCTGGATAAGATTGTTAACAAGAATAAAATATTTTAAATAGGTATTTGGAAATCATTAAGAAAGTAAAGAATGAGAAAATACATGAATGTTTATGGATATTAGAAGGATAGAAGTAGAAAGATAATTGTATCAAACTATAGATCAACATTTAAGGTCAAGTTGTGGTTGACTTTGAATTTTCTGGACTTAAATAATTTTTGGACAGTAGAAATTTATTATAGTTTTACGAGGGCTGTATTTGTCTTGTAATATACTTATGTGTACAAGAATTGTTGGAATCTGAAAATCAGATTAGGAGGAGATATTAATGCAAGTGTGATATATTGAGGTTCCAAGTCATTATGGAGACATATTTTATAAGATTTGATAACCCTTAATTGGGTGGGGGAATTAAAAGAATATTGCATGGACAGCTAAAAGAGTTGAAGCTGTTAAAACTAAGCAAATGCAAGAATGGTGGTAACATTATACTGTGGAAAAACAAGATTTTTGCCGAAGGGTAAGTGTGAAAATGAGTTCATTTTGGATGAAAAAAAGCATAAATAACAACTATCTGTGTACTAATTGAGCATCTACTGAAAATTCTAGAGTGTTGTTAGCTCAGTGAAGACCAAAATTTATAAAATGTATTTTTTTAGAGTTAGTGAGGGTGGGCAGAGAAATGAAAATAGATTTAATTATTCAGTGATTAAGTGAATCTTGGCAAGGATCTGAATATATGTTCATTTCGATAAGGTGCATCCAGTAGAGTAAGGGACATGCATAAAGGAAGAAAAAGTATATAAAAGAGGCACAAGGGCTACATTAGACCAAGGACGCTAAGGGACAGCATGGGGGCAAAAGCAGGGGATCGAAGTTATCAACATTTGCTTTCAGCTAGTTTATTCATTCAAGATTATTTATTTTTTTGCACACTATCAGGCATTGTAATAGAATAATATTTAATAGTTTTACAGTGGTCCCTGACTATATAGAATTTACAATGTAGTAATAGAACCAAACTTTGAACAAATAATCAAGAACAATGATGTAATTTCAATTGACGTAAGTGCCATAAAATAAAAATCAAGGTTGAAGAGATTATTTTTTGGTGTGTAACTTCAGAAACAGTATATTGGGTAGGGGTATCATGAAAGTTTTTTGGAAGAAGGGGTATTTACATATGGGACTGAAGGATGTGTAAAAATGTGTGAAGCAAGAATAAAATGGAAATATAAGAATAACAGATGTCATGGCCAATAGCATTCCTGAATAAGATAAACACCTGTTTTTGGAAATTTTCTGGGCAGTAATAAGAATAGAGGATTTTAAACAAAGTATGCCATGATAAAACTTGTGCTTTAAGTGAGGGATTGCCAAACTATTTTTTTCTCCTTAATGGACAAAAAGAGTACATATTTTGGACTCTGCAAACCTTGCAGATTGTCACAACTTTTTATATTATTAATAAACTAAAGTTTTTAGAAGAGTTTTACGTTCAAAGCAAAATTGAGTGGAAGGTTCAGAGAACTCTCATATATTCCTTGTCCCTACACATGCACCATCTCCCCCAGTATTTGCATCCCACACCACAGTGGTACATTTGTTACAATCGATGAACCTACACTGACATAATTATCACCCAAAGTCCATAGTTTACATCAGAGTTCACTCTTGGAGTTATAAATTCTACAGGTTTTTTTCCCCCCCCAAATGTATAATAACATGTATCCACCGCTGTAGTGCACAGAATAGTTTCACAGCCTTAAAAATCCTCTGTGCTCCACTTATTTATTCTTCCCTCCCCTTGAGCCCCTGAAAACCACTAAAATATTTACTGTCTCCATAGTTTTTTGCCTTTTTCAGAATATCGATGGAATCATACAAAATAAAGCTTTTTCAAACTGGCTTCTTTCACTTAGTAGTATGCATCTAAGTTTCTTCTATAGCTTTTCATGGCTTCTCTGGATGTACCAGAATTTATTTATTCATTTATCTACTGAAGGACATCTTGGTTGCTTCCAAGTTCTGGCATTTATAAATAAAGCCTCTATAAAGAGAATCTCTTACTGCTTGCTTCCCTCTCTCTCTTTTTCCCCTTCCCCGATGTTCATCTGTTTGTTTCTTTAATTCCATATATGAGTGAAATCATACGGTATTTGTCTTTCTCTCACTGACTTAATCACTTAGCATAATATACTCTGGCTCCATCCACGTTGTTGCAGATGGCAAGATTTCATTCTTTTTGATGGCTGAGTAATATTCCGTTGTGCATATGTACCATTTCTTCTTTATTCATCCATCAGTCAATGGACATTTGGGCTCCTTCCATAATTTGGCTGTTGTTGGTAATGCTGCTATGAACATCAGAGTGCATATGCCCCTTCGAATCATTATTTTTGTAGCCTTTGGGTAAATACCTAGTAGTGCAATTGCTAGATTGTAGGGTACTTCTGTTTTTAACTTTTTGAGGAAGCTCCATACTGTTTTCCAGAGTGGCTGCACCAACTTGCATTCCCACCAACAGTGTAAGAGGGTTCCCCTTTTTCCACATCCTTGCCAAGATCTGCTGTTTACTGTGTTGTTAATTTTAGCCATTCTGACAGATGTGAGGTGGTATCTCATCATGGTTTTATTTCTGTTTCCTTGATGGTGAGTGATATTGAGTATCTTTTCATGTGTCTATTGGCCATCTGGATGTCTTCTTTGGAAAAATGTCTATTCATGTCTTCTGCCCGTTTCTTAACTAGAGTATTTGTTTTTTGGGTGTTAAGTTTGACAAGTTCTTTATAGATTTTAGATACTAACCCTTTATCAGGCATATCATTTGCAAATATCTTCTCCCAGTCCAAAGGCTGCCTTTTAGTTTTGTTGATTGTTTCCTTCTCTGTCCAGAATAGTTCATTTTTGCTTTTGTTTCCCTTGCCTCTAGAGACATGTCTAGTAAGAAGATGCTACGGCCGAGATCAAAGAGGTTGCTGCCTGTATTCTCCTCTAGGATTTTGATGGTTTCCTGTCTCACATTTAAGTATTTCATTTATTTTGAAATCATTTTTGTGTCTGGTGTGTAAGGTGTAAATGGTCCAGTTTCATTCTTCTGCATGCTCCTGTCCAGTTCTCCCAGCACCATTTGTTGAACAGCCTTTTTTCCATTTGATACTCTTTCCTGCTTTGTCAAAGATTAGTTGAGCATTTGGTTGTGGGTCCATTTCTGGGTTTTCTTTTCTGTTCCATTTATCTGTGTGTCTGTTTTTGTTCCAGGACCATACTGACTTGATCACTACAGCTTTGTAATATTTCCTAAAGTCCAAAATTGTGGTGCCTCCAGCTTTGCTTTTCTTTTTCAAGATTGCTTTGGCTATTTGGGGTCATTACTGGTTTCATACAAAGTTTAATATTGTTTGTTCTAGCTCTGTGAAAAATGCTGGTGGTATTTTGATAGGGATTGCATTAAATGTGTAGATTTCTTTGGGCAGTATGGATATTTTAACAATATTTGTTCTTCTGATTCAGGAGCATGGCATGTTTTTCCATTTTTTTTGTTTCCTCTTCAATTTTTTTCATAAATATTCTATAGTTTTCAGATAAGAGATCTTTTACCTCTTTAGTTAGGTTTATTCCTAGGTATCTTATGTTTTTGGTGCAGTTGTAAGTGGGATCAATTCCTTGATTTCTCTGTCTGCTGCTATATTATTGGTGTATAGAAATGCTACAGATTTCTGTATATTGATTTTGTATTCTACAACTTTGCTGAATCTTTGTATCAGTTCTAGCAAGGTTTTGGTGGAGTCTTTCTGGCTTTCTACATAGAGTATCAGATTAACTGGAATAGTGAAAGTTTGACTTCTTCCTTGCTGATTCGGATGCCTTTCATTTTCTTTTGTTGTCTGCTGAAGCTAGGACTTCCAGTACTATGTTAAATAATGGTGGTGAGGATGGACATCTCTGTCTTGTTCCTGATCATAGAGGAAAAGCTCTCAGTTTTTCCCCATTGAAGATAGTATTAGCAGTGGGTCTTTCATATGTGGCCTTTATGATGTTGAGGTATGTTCCTTCTATCCCTACTTTGTTGAGGGTTTTTATCAAAAATGGGTGCTATATTTTGTCAGATGCTTTTTCTGCATCTATTGAGAAGATCATATAGTTATCCTTTCTTTTATTAATGTGGTGAATCATGTTAATTGATTTGCAAATATTGAACCCCCCCTGCAGCCCAGGAATAAATCCCACTTGATCATGGTGACTGATTCTTTAAGTGTACTTTTGGATTTGATTTGCTAGTATCTTGTTGAGAATTTTTTCCTCCATTTTCATCAGGGATATTGGTGTGCAATTCTGTTTTTTTGTGGGGTCTTTGTCTGATTTTGTAGTCAGGTAATGCTGGCCTGGTAGAATGAGTTTGATTGTTTTCCTTCCATTTGTATTTTTTGGAATAGTTTGAGAAGAATAGGTATTAACTCTTCTTTAAAGGTCTGTTAGAATTCCCCTAGGAAGTCATCTGCCCCTGGACTTTGGATTTTTGGGAGATTTTTGATTATGAAAAGTCTGTTTTGTTTTATAAGAAGCTGCCAATTTATCTTCCAAAGTGGCTGCATTTTGCATTCCCACCAGCAGTGAATGACAGTTTCTGTTGCTCTACATCCTCAGCAGCATTTCAGGTTGTCAGTGTTTTGGATTTTGGTCATTATAATAGATGTCTAATAGTATCTCATTGCTATTTTAATGTACAGTTTCTATTGACATGTATGTTGAACATCTTTTCATATGCTTACTGCCGCCTGTGTATCTTTGCTGAGTTGGTCTGACATGAATCTTCACCTCTGCTCTTGTGCCAAGAAGTCAGCCACGACAATAAATAAGTAAATAAGTGTGGCCATGTTTCAATAAAACTTTATGTATGAACATTGAAATTTGTATTTCATATAATTTATTTTTTTTTAAGATTTTATTTGAGAGAGAGAGTGAGAGTGAGCGTGAGAGAGCACAGAGGGAGCGGCAGGCAGAGGGAGAAGTAGGCTCCCCACCAAGCAGGGAGCCAGTTGCAGGGCTCCACCCAGGACCCTGGGATCACGACCTGAGCTGAAGGCAGACACTTAACCGACTGAGCCACCCAGGTGTCCCAAATTTCATATTTCTATGTTTCACTAGGTATGATCCTTCCAAATTTTCCAGTCATTTGAAAAAATATAAAAACTATTTCTGGCTTCCAAACTGTACAAAAACAGGCAGTTGGCCTATGGTGGTCTGTGGGTATTAGTTTGCTGACTTCTGGCCTAAATCACTTATGTAGGCCACAAATGGAGGCAGGAAAAAGAGTTAGGAAACTGTTAGAGACAGTTACTCCAACAGATAGTTGTGATAGGTGGAAAGAGTGTAGATTTCTAAAAGATAACTAGCTGCTATTTTTCCCATGCTTATTTCCCCCTTGATTTAAAAAAAAAAAAATATGCTATATCTTATAATAGGTCCATTACATCTTTGATTGAGAGATAGACTCAGGAGGAGTTGTGATAGGTTTGGATATATAGGGAGTAAGTTAGAAAAAGAAAGCAAGAAAAATATTAAGAATTTTTGGGAAATTTAAAGGACAGTGAAGTCTTAACTTAAATGATACTATTGGTGAGATCCTAGAATATATTAATGAAAAAAAGGGGGGGAGGAAGAATATGCATAAAAAATGCAACAGTGAGTCTAAAGATTTCATGGATTTTTCTGGAACCTTAAAGATGGAAGAATTTTGCCATGTATTAATAGAGGGGGGCATTCTATGTAAAGACAATAATATGAACAAATATGGGAGAATACATGATGAGTGTGTGTGTATGTGTGTCTGTGAGTTAAGCTTATTCTTTTGTTGCATAACATTTTACATCTACAGTGTTTATTTATAAATAAGAGATGATTTCTTAAACTATTTTTTAAGTTTATTTATTTTTAGTAATCTCTACACCCAGTGTATGGGGCTTAAACTCACAACCCTGAGATCATGAATTGCATGCTCTTCTGGCTCAGCCAGCCAGGGGACCCAGAAATGATGTTTATATTTAGTATAATATAATTAGTATAATAACTAATATTAGTATAATATTAGTTTATAATAACTACTGGTTATTATAGTTATTATAAAGTAGTTATTAAGATGTTAAAATAAATATGATTATTTTAATAAATATTTACAGTGACCCCCTTATAAGGTAGGCATGCTTCTCATTATTAAAATATAGTTAAAAATAAATAACATGGTCTTGATCCCAAAAGGTTCGTGAACTATCAGAAGGTTGAAAACCTTTAGGTAAAACGTGATAGCTACTAAATCAGGGATATTAATTAATAACATGCAATATGGGCAACAAGGAAGGATAGACTAATTTTGTTTTACCTTGGGCAGAGGTGGAAGGTAGAAAAGATAACCTGTTCACAATGATGAAAGTTGTGGAAGTGATTTAATATTAATAAAATAGGTCTAAGAGTATCAGTAAAACACATTTAGTATATACTGATGTATATATACTTAAAAATGTCATTTTCTACAAGATTCTAAATATAACATTTTGGGACATAGAATTGCCTGTCATTTTCTAGTGAGGCAAAATATAGAAATCTGAAGGGGTTTTCTTGATTCAAATACAGAGTATTTCATTAGATTTTATTAAAAGTTGGGACACAAAATCATGTCTTCTTTATTTTTCCTTCAAAGCTGTAAGCTAAGAAATTGTTTTATAGTTTCTGCTCTATCTAGTGAAATATCCCCAGCCCAAATCAAGTCTTTTATTGCATTTTCCAATCCTCATTACTCAATTCAGAAACACTGTATCCCTGCTTTGTGTGGTTTTATATGTATATTTTATTTGTATATTTAGCCTCTAGATGACTTTACTCCAGTAACACTTTAATTTAATCTTTCTTGGTCATTTGTTGGTAATTGTACCTTGATACATATTGAAGAAATTGAATGAGAAACTTAAAGAAAAAGTTTATTTGTAATATAATGAATATCATGTTTCATTTTTTTCTCTCTTTCTCTCCCTTTCTCTTTTTTTCTCTCTCCAGAAACAAAACAAAACAAGAAACTGAATTTCACAGAAATGGATTTTCCAAAGTCATATTCTCTTACATCTGCTCTGTAATTATGTTCACTACCTATAGCAGAGTCATTTTATGTTTAGGTCAATTAAATGACATTAAAACCTTAACTTGGTACCTCCATTTATAAGTTACTAGATATTATTCTCTTGATTCATTAACCCTCATAGCACTGTTTTGCTAAAGAAAAATAATTGCCTTTGAGGCAATTCTATCTCATTCTTTCTGTTCACCACATAGGAGAAAAATGGATGCTCTATATAATTACGCCAATACATACTTCAAAGCTCACACTATATTTCATTTCCATAGCTCGTATAATTGCTTCCAATCTTAAATTGCTTAAGGCCAATTAAATGGACAATTATTATAATTTTATTATTTCAATTAACCTTTTGTAAACTTTCAAATATCTAAATTTTCCTTTATGACTGATGGTAGTAGGTCAGTGTAGCTAATTCTAATTTATGTTTCTGACAGAGATTAAAAATATATTTGTAAAAGAAAAATTTAAAAAAATGTGCACACTTCAGTTATAAGGTGCTATCATATTTCATATATATATATTTTCTCTTTTACTAAAATATGTATCTTGTCATGGTAATGTAGGGAAGCAATATAGCAGACTAAATAAGAACATACATTTGCGGTGCACCTGGGTGGCTCATTTGTTAAGCGTCTGCCTTCATGCTCAAGTCATGATCCCAGGGTTCTGGGATGGAGCCCCGCCTTGGGCTCCCTGCTCAGCGGGAAGCCTGCTTCTCCCTCTCCCACTCCCCCTGCTTGTGTTCCCTCTCTCACTGTGTCTCTCTCTGTCAAATAAATAAATAAAATCTTAAAAAAAAAAAGAACATATATTTGCAGTTGGAAAAAACTAGGTCCATCAAAATTCTATTGCAAAACAAAGTAGCTTATATGACTTCAGCAACCTATTTAAACCTTTGAATTTTAGGTTCTTTCCAATCATTCTGTGTGTTTGTGTATGCACGTGGGGGGTAGTATTGCTTCCCTAGTGTGTGGGAAGAGTAGGATTGTATATATATATAATCATAATCTTTTGCTTCTTTTAGAAATTTAAGGCATGATATTTGGCTCCTCTCCTATGCATTTGCTAATGGAAACAAATGCTACATTTTCCTCATGCTTTATAATGCCTTCTGCCTTCTAATGCCATCCATGCTTATACAATCTTTAAAAATCATAATGAGTGTATATGTATGTATCACTATCTGTCTTTTTGTCTTCTTTTTAAAGGCATGATTTAAACTGAGTTGATTTATAAAGCTTTAAAACACTTTAAATACTTGAGAAGTTAATAGTTTCCTTTAAGTAAACCCTAAATTGACTGATTTGACATCTACATTTGCCATTTTACATTTGCTTTCTTATTTACCCCAAATCATAATCTTGCAAAACAAATTTTGATAACCTCAGCTGTTATTCAAAATGAATGTTTGTACTTTTTCTTGCAAAAGAGAAGTTCTTAATGATTAGATAAATTTCCCATTAAACCATGGTCAAAAATATAATCCTTTACTTGGGTTTTTCTCATAAATCATGTTTCTGCTCCATGGTTTAGTGTGCAGCCTCTGAATTGATCTGAAGTAAGTGGCCAGATGTTTGGATATGTCTCAGACACTGAGCTGTTTATTCACAACAAAAATCTGAGTATGGGAAATGTGCAAATTAGAAATATACTTTTGGACCAGGATTGTTGAGTAAAAATCATAATATAAAAAATCCTGTAAAATATATTAGCAGTAACTAAAGTCAGAATTATAAAGTATTTAAAATTGAAAATTGTAGCACTTATATAGTGGTATCACAATGGAAACATCAAAATTTATTTGCCTGAAAGTGTAAAATCACAGGGTAAATGCAGAGCTAAAGTGTTCCTTCTGAGAAAAATTGAAGAGATGAGCAAACCACAAATGGCCAGAAAAAAAATAAGAAGTATTACAACAGAAAGAATAGTGCTCATCACATTAAAATGCTGATAGGAAGTGAATATTTATCAGAATACATGAGGCTTAGTGCACGTCAACACAGCTCCAAACTGTACAGTTTATAGAAACACAAAGAAGGTTAACTGAGCAAACTGTATCTTGAAAAACTTATTATCTTTATCTTGAAAAAAGCCGGAATGAGCAAGTATAAGAACTGTGGGGAGGAAAGGAAAAACTTAAAGAAGAAAACCTTCTCTAATTACCTCCTGTCCCAACAGAGATTACAAAAAATGTATATTTTGTGTTTGCCAGCTCTGAGAAAAATGGTAGAATAATGAGAGAAAGATCATCAAAGCTCCAGGGTAATTAGATTCTTCAATAAGCATTTAGCTAAAGAGCAATATTAGGTAGATAGATAGATAGATAGATGATTGGTAGATAGATAGGTAAATGGACAAACAGGTAAAACAGGTAATGGAGGACACAGGAGAGCAAAAACCCAGAAAAGAATATGAATAAATCCTATATAACATCTTGTTTTCATTGGAGTGGCCATCTCATCACCTTTGCTGGTGGAGGTAAACTAATCTAGAGAGCCAAAATCCCATCATATTCAAGGTCCTGTCCACTCTCAAGGGGAGGAGATCACACAAGATATATGCATTAGGGTTTGGAAACCTCGTGGGCCACCTTAGAATCCTGCCTACCACAGTTTACCCTATGGGCCCACAATTGTCCTCTCTCTAAAATGCAAAATACAGTCATCTCTTTCCAAGTTTCTCAAAAATATAATTCCATTATAGCATCAACTCAAAGTTCAAAATTTCATTACATGCAACCAGATCTCATTATTTTGTCAGTATAAAGTCCAAAATCCAAATCAGATTCAGGTAGGGATGAAGTTCCTGCTGTAATCTATTAAGTGCAGCTGATAGAGCACAAATCCTCTCTCTGTAGAACTTTGAATCTATAGAGACAAGTCATCTGTCTCAAAATGCCAAAATAAATAATGATGGAAAGGCATAGGACAACAATTATGGTCATTATAATTCAAAAAGGGAAGAATGAAAGGTAAAAAATGAATCAGGAAACCACAACAGTTATGAAATCCAGCCAACAGAAAGTTGGCTCTTTCTAAATTAGGTTTTAAGTCCTGGGAATCAAGTTTCTTTAGCTCTTGATGTTTTGTGTTGTCCTTTTTTGCATAAAAGGTAGAATGTGTTTCCAGTAAAATGTACGGTCCGAAAGCCTCTTGCATTTTGTACTCTGTCCTTCATTCCAAGCTGAAAGTGGTTCTGCTGATAATGATTTTCTCAAGAACTTGTGTCTTACATGTATTTTCAGTTTCTTTCCATTAGAGAAAATCCACACCCACAAATCACTGTAAGGTAATCCTTTCTTGAAAATTAGTTGGCCTTATATGCTTTGGTTTATTTATGGGTTCTCTGTTTTGTTCCACTGGCCTATGTATCTATTTTATTTATTTATTTATTTATTTGAGAGAGAGAATGAGATAGAGCACGAGAGGGGAAAGGGTCAGAGGGAGAAGCAGACTTCCTGCTGAGCAGGGAGCCCGATGCGGGACTCGATCCCGGGACTCCAGGATCATGACCTGAGCCGAAGGCAGTCGCCCAACCAACTGAGCCACCCAGGCGCCCCCTATGTATCTGTTTTTTTGCAGTACTAGACTGTTTGGATTATTATAGCTTTATAATATATGGTGTATACCTTAAATATATACATTTTTAATTAAAAACAATTGAAAATCAATGCAATGTGGAATCCTGGGTTGGGTCCTGGACTAGGAAAAGGACATCCTTGGGATATCTGGTGAAATTTAAAAAGTCTGTAATTTAATTAATTAAAAAAAAAAGGGAGAGATGGGGCACCTGGCTGGCTCAGTCAGTAGGGCATGTGACTCTTCACCTGGGATCATGAGTTGGAGCCCCGCATTGGGCATAGAGATTACTTCAGATTAAAAAAGAGAGAGAGATGATCTTTTCTCTACCTTTGCCTCCTGCTGTGTTGGCTGAGAGAAAATTTTCTTAATCTTCCTAGAAGTTCTCAGGTCTGGCTGAGAAGTTTTACCCTTAATGTCTTGAAAGGGCACTTTGTGTGACTAAATGTACTGAAGTTTTGAATTTAGTTACAGCAAAAAGTTCAATGACACACTTGGTTTTGTTTGTTTGTTTGTTATGTTTGTTTTTTTCTGTGCCCTTTTGGGCAGCCATGTCTGACCACTTAACATCTTCTATCAAACCGGAGGCTGAGACTTTTCAAAAATCACCCAGTCCTTGTTCTTTTTTGTTTAATGGTTCTTTCATAAGTTTATGTCTGAACTCTCACCTTTTATTGTGAGCAAAGAAATCATGCATCTTCAACACTTTATTTGAAAATCCCTTCAACTAACTATGTAAGTTCTTTGGTTGCAAATTCTGCCTTCCAGAAGGCAAACCGTTTTCCTTTTGTTTGAAACTGTCAATTATATTTTAAAGATACTTAAGCAATAAGAAAAATACATGGTTTATATATTCCTGCATGTTTATTACTTTGCTGCATTTCATTTCTTTATGTAGATCAAATATTGGTCTGATATCTTTTCTGTTCCTATCCCTGTTTGTAGTGTAGGTCTTCTCTTGAGCAAACTTGCGAGATTTGTATGCTTAAGATATCTTTACCTTTGTATTTGAAATATACTGTCTATAAGTATAGGATACAAGTTGCCCATGGTTTTGTTTTATTTTTCCAATCAATACTTTAAATATGTTGTTCCACTGTTTTCTCCCCTTGTTTTGTTTCTGAGAATTCTGATTTGATTCTTTGTTTCTTTGTATGTAGTGTGTCTTTATTCTCTGGCTACTTTTAAGATACCTTCTTCATGGTTGTTTTAAACAATTTGATTATGATTTACCTAGATGTAGTTTTTTCGTGTGTGTGTGTGTGTGTGTGTGTGTGTGTGTGTTTGGGTTTCATTAATATTCTTAGATGTGTGAATTTATAGTTCTCACCAATTTGGAAAATTCTCAGGTGCTATTACTTCAGATATTTTTATGTCTTCCTTTCTCAGGGCTATCCTTTCAAGGACTCCAATTATGTTTGCAGTATTTAAGAACATTTTAATATTTCAGTCTGCTTAAATATTTCCCAAAGTATACTAGTACTTTATTACTTCCAGACTATTTTTTTCTATTTTCAGTTACAAGTTTGATACTTTCTCTTCTTTTGTCTTCAGGTTTACTAATTGAACTTCTTTCCTTCAGTGTCTAATTTGCTACCAGTAATTTTCAGTGCATTTGTCATCTCAGACATTATATTTTTCATCCCTAGAATTTTAATTTGGTTATTTTTAAAATATCTTCTGCTTCCTTACTTAACATACTAAATCTATATTTCTCTACCATCTTAAACCTATTCAGTATAGTTACAGTAACTTTTAATTTACTAATTCTGTGTTATTTCTGGATATATTTCTATTGATTGATTTTTTTATCCTCACTATGGATTTTATCTTCAAGCCTGTTTGTATGCAGCTAATATTTTATTAGTTGCCAAAAATCACGAACTATATCTTGTTAGGGTCTGAATATTTTTATACCCCTATAAATTTTCTTGAGTTTGTTATAAGACTCAATTAAATTATTTGGAAACAATTTGAAAGTTCAGAAGCTGACTTTTATGGTTTGTTTGGAAGGACCAGAATAAACTTTAATTCAGAGCATGCAGTGAACAGAAAAATGAAACTTAAATGTTACCTTTGATTCACTGGGGTCATCTGATACAGGATGTTACTTGTCTCCTTGACTCTGTAAGCCATTCAAATGTATGTAATGGGGCATAATGACATTTTGGGTCTTGTGGTGTCAGTAATAGTTCAGAACTTGTAATCAGTACCTTTCAAAGTATGTGAAAATTTTCTTTTCCTCAGTGAACATTTACTCATATAAATGGCCTTAAATTCCTCTGGTAAAACATTAAAGAAATCTGTACCTTATATATTTGCTATCACATTGCAAGCATGGTCTTTTCTCAAGTGGACACTGTTACTCTTTTGAATCAAGGATCTTTGAGTCTGAGAATTGGCTTGCATCGAACTAGGTAAAGAATGGTGTATTTCTCACTATGGTGGCTAACATCACCCTTTGTCATCTGTTCCTGATCATTTTTATTATATAGAAAAAGTGGCAGAATTATGCTACTTCAAGTACATATACATTATTTTAAATTTCCTAAGTGTAGACATATAAACAAATACTAAATTGAATTTTTAAATTTAATATCATAGTCTAGGTTTTAAGATGATAGATTATATAATTACCACAAAACAGCTTCAGTATAAGATCTTGGCACAAGGAGGACTGGGAAAAAGCTGTGTAATATAGAGTTAAATAAATCGGTCTTACTGATTTTAGGCATAAGCATGGATTTAGGTGTAATTCAGAATCAAAATCACGTGTTAGATTTATTTCTCATCGTATATTTATTAGGAAAATATTAATAAACATTTTAAAGAGTTAAATTTAGATCCTTTGCATGAAAAGGTATTCATATGCGAAAACCCTTGATTTTCCTTTTATGTCATAATTAACTGTTCAGATTCTAGAAGAAAAAATAATATACAGTGAATGATAAAATAATCTAGATTGCATACAAAATAATCTGACAGTGTACTTTCGTAGAAACACAGTTGACTGTATCTGAAGTTGATTTCCTTCATGAAAAAAATGTTTCAATAGTGCCAAGTATTTTAAAGCATTAAGGCATACCTCATTTTATTGTGCTTTGCAGATACTGAGTATTTTTTACAAATTGATGGTTTGTGGCAACCCTGCATGGAGCAAATCTGTTGGTGCCATTTTCCCACCAGCATTTGCATACTTTGTGTGTCTGTGTCACAGTTTGGTAATTCTCACAATATATCAAATTTCTTCCTTATTATTATATTTGCTTTATTGATTTGTGATGACTTATGACTTGCTGAAAGTTCAGTTGATGTAAATTAGCATTTTTGTCAATAAACTTTTTTAAATTAAGGTATGTGCCTTGTTTTTTTCCAGAATTGATACTATTGCACATTTAACAATCTATAGTATAGTGGAAACATAACTTTGTATGCACTGGGAAACCAGAAAATTCATTTGACTCATTTTATTGCGATGTTTGTTTTATTGCAGTGATCTGGTTTGCCTGTTATGTTTTTTTTTTTTCAATAAGTTTGAATACAGAAGATTATGCCAAGCTCCTTGCTAGTTTATATAATCAGTACCTGTGGCACTTGGTTCATACACACAGGTCTTATATTTTGTTCATGCTGTTTGCTCTAAGAGCAACTATATGTATATGTCACTATGTTGTCAGTATTTAATAAGACACCATGTAGATAGTTGAAAATATTTGTGTTTTAATTGATCTAATTTTGTTGTACTCGAGATATTTTAATGGAAGTTTTTTAGTAACGTTAGAAACAAGCTATAACATTCTTCTTATAGTGAAAAAGTGAAAGATATATAGTATGTGATAGTTTTATTATACATGTTTATTAAATTTGTTCAAATAAGTAGAATTTAAAATTCATTATTTTATGTGACTTCAAAGCTATTTCAGTTTCTAATTAAAATTGAGCATTTGGTTTTTCTTCTTTTTCAAGTTTGATTATCTTCATCTTAGGGCCCCTAAAATTTGTTATTGAAAATGAAAGAAGTGGTGCTATATATTGCATGGTAATAATTAATTCCCTCTTTTTAAACCGAAGTTTAAAAAGTTTGTAATACACTGACTGAAAATTTCTGCTTCCACAGTAGTTAATAAGAAAATGCTTTTGAAGAATCCATTTATTCTTTCCTTACCATTTGCCTAAAGACAGAGAAATTTCTACATAGATCAAAGGAATGATTGTAGCTGTTTCACTTGTCTGTGAGTTATGACAATCTCTACTCATTAACACATTCAGTTTTTCCAGTTATTGTCATTGAATCCTTCGCATACTAGGCCTTAAGTGATTTTTGAGTTGATGTACATGCTAAACTGTAAATTACATAACTGACCATTGTGGAATTTCTAATAATGTAGCTCATTTAAGAAGTGTTGCATTATCATATAAAGACCTATTTTATTTTACTTTTATCATTAATAGAGCCTACTTTAACACTATACCCAGGTATCTATAGCATTGATAGTATTAGAAATATAATTCTCATTATATTCTAACATTTAGGATTATTCAGATGGTCATTTCAAATATACAGTGCTACCATAATTGCAGTAAATTTGCTGATGAATATCAAGCATCCAGTTTCCTGGAATAAATACTCATATAAAATTTTTATGATGATGCACATGGGTATAAATTTATAATGTTAGTGTTGAAAATAATTAGGAGAGGATATAGTTGCTTATATAATGATATATTTCTGCCTCTTGAACTACTCAGGAAATCTTGATATGTTGGAAATATACATTAATGTATTTATTAAATATAAGCAAATAAGTTACTCTGTATAGTTTATATAGACAATATTATTTTAGTACATGGTTATTTTTATACCATACAAAGTTAAATATAGTGAAAAACACTGTACAAATACCCAAATGTATGTTAATATTAAACATTTATTTTAACATATTAGGTAGTGATATTTCATTACTATTGGCCAAAAACAGTGGATTTCTTACATGGCAAAATTATTAAGAAGTCTTTCTTGCATTAAACCCCTAGAAAATATAAATGTTTCTAAGTATGTTATAATAACCCACCCATTTTTGTGAGAGGTATTGTATTTTATAAACACTAAAGAAAACTCATTTTATAGAAACACAAGACAATTTTTATTACTCCTCTTGCCAAATTCACTATTTTATCCACAAACATTTCTGAATGAAATTGCTTTATAATCTTTCTATGACAGCCCTGGCAGCCCTTCTGATTTATGCGATTCAGAGTATACCATGTAAAAAATATTATAATGACTTTAGTTGTATTGGTCATTCCTGTTTGACTTTTCCACAAAGTAGCCTCTCTGGTAAGTGTTTCATTTCTAACCCTTAGGAAGAATTTGCACTGAGGGCAAAAAACTCATTACTTTATAGCATACCTGTCCTGGTTTATGAGTACCTAACAGAATACTAGTTTGCATTTTTTTCCCTCCAGTTCCCTATACACCAATGATTTAATGTTACCACGCTATTTATCCAGTGGACATCACCTACTGTAGCATCAAGCATCAGTGGTCAAAGTTGTTGCAACAAATTCCATAGAGAAAGGCCATCAGCGTTGATTCCAGACAGTAAAACAAAACAAAAAAACAAAGGAAAATACATGAATTTTATTTTTTTTTCCTTCAGCTTCTTAATATCATCTTACGTATACCTCAACCACTGCCCTTTCCCAAACTGTACAAAAACAGTGGGCCTTGAAGTCTTTTTTTCTCCCTAAGCATTTTTCAGAAATTTTTGTTTTTATTGTGGTTGTCATTTATTGGCTGTTTGGTTTGTTGTTCCTGGAATTAGTGTTCACCTCTTTTATGATTTATCTTCATTTGATTAGAACTATGGAGCCACAAACCTATCCTAATTCATAATCTTGGTAGATACTGTCTGGCAACACTAAAATGGGTTATTTAAAACATCTACTGTGAGATTCTGCTTGCATAGCTGATTCAGCAAATTCCTGTGCAGTCTAAACCCAGTTGTTCATTGACTTTCCAACTACCAGTTTAGTAGGCAGCATTTTCATGGCCACTAATTCAGTGACCAACCATGCATCAGCTTTTCAACCCTCAAGATACCTTTTTTTTTTTTTCCATTTATTCACCACTTTTCCTCTCTTTTATCCCCCGAGTTTACATGTTCAAATAGTCATTTTAATGGAGTTTGGGGTAACATGATGTAATGAGTATATTTAATCTGTCATCTTTTATCAGAAGTCAGCAGTGTATTTTATGTATAGGGAGAGAAACAACTATTTTTTTGGGAAGTATTAGAAGAGAAAATTTATTTTACCTTTGAAATGATGTAAATGCATATCTTAAAGCCAGGAATGAAAATCCAACATGCAATAAATATTTTTAAATCAAAGGCAACAGGAGGGTTTAAAAATATAGTGGTACTTGCTGAGGTGAGCTTGCTTTTGTTACTCCAATGAATGTGCCATGCTTATTAATATTTTTATCATGGAATTCTTATTTAGTTTGTACTAGAATTGATTTCTCATTCAGGCTGTCACAGTACACAAAATCCATTCACATCTTGTTATGAATCTGTCAAATTAACACTTTTTAAATAGAGCACAGGGTGCAGGATGGTGAGCTGAGGTTCATTAAGAGACCATAAGAGAACTTGAATGGAGAAGTTTTATCACTCACAGGTCCTAAAGGAAGTACCTGGCATGCCTCAAGGGGCCACACAAGAAGGTCAAGGCAGGGTGCAGGCAAAGGTAGAGGCAGGATCTGGGCTACATGCCTTTTAGGGTATGTGAGTGGAAGTGATTTGCAGTTCCTGAGATAGGGCCAGACTGGGAAATTCAAAACTAAAGAGCAAGTTTTGATAAGCTCCTCTGGGGTCTTGGGGAAGGCACTGAGAGTCAGGGGAGACTGTTGATCTCAAGGGCTGTTGGGAAGGTCTTATAAGAATTTATATTTCCATGGACGGAACTGGAGGGGATTATGCTAAGTGAAATAAGTCAAGCAGAGAAAGACAATTATCATAAGGTTTCACTTATATGTGGAACATAAGGAATAATGCAACGTACCATAGGGGAAGGGAGGGAAAACTGAATGGGAAGAAATGAGAGAGAGAGACAAACCATGAGAGACTGGACTCCAGGTAACAAACTGAGGGTTACAGAAGGGAGGGAGTGGGGGGATGGGGTAACCGGCTGATAGGTGTTAAGGAGCGCACGTGTTGTGAAGAGCACTGGGTGTTATACACAACTAATGAATCATTGAACATTGCACCAAAAATCTAATGATGTACTATATGTTGGCTGATTGAACTTAAATAAAGAAATAAGGAAAAAAGAGGAAAAAAAGAATTTACATTTTCTTTTGACTGTGGGTTGCTGTCTAGGTGTCTCTCGGTGGCTGACTGTGAGTTGCTGTGTGAGGGGCTAGTTTAAGTTTAAGGTCCCTGCAGGCTGCTGGGTCAAACAAAATAGATGCTGAGGCATCAGTACCATGGAGTAGATTAGCTAAACTCCGCATTCACCTTTAGCTAGAAGAAACAGTGACTGCTACTTTTGTCTAAGACAGGCCTAGGAATTGTCACCCTCTGTGAATCTATGGGATGAAAGCTATTTCCCACTTACTTCAGTCATTTCTTAATCAGAAATATTTAAATTATGTAATTCTTACAGAAGTCTAATCCCAGGTGTGACTGATAATTTATTACATTACATCATAAGAAATGAAGACTTCATGTATTTAGAAACATCTATTTGGTTTGTGATTTAAAAAAGACAATAGCTTAAGTGAGCCTTTTTGATCAGTTTAAAACTGTTTTAAAGAGGCACTTTCCTAAAAAATAATACAGTGCAATTAAAACATGTTTGAAGAGAATTTCTAACATTAGAGTTTACTATATTTTCTTAGATTTTTTTCAAAATTAAAAAATATTTATTTATAGGTATTTGTGATTATTCTTTCCAGTGATTTTTTTTTCTTTCAAATTAGGTCAGTAGTGGAAGGAAGAAAGACAACGTTCACACCCATCACAAAAATACAATTATAATTGGGTCAGATGAAAAGTTAGTAAGAGATGTCCCAGTTTTTTGGCTAAGTAAATTGGTTTTTTATACAATAGTACAATAATCCTTAGAGGATTCATCAACAAAGAAAGATAGCTCTCCTTTTTGGAATTTTCTGTTTACCATTTGTAAAGTCGTATTTCCTGTCAACCAGCAAGAGGTTCCAATAGTAATTGTTTTGTCACTGAAAAAAATGAAATTTCTGCAACTATGTGGCAACACATAGCCACAGGGCTATTGTAGCAAATTAAATCCATTTCTGTTCAAGTGCAAGTATACCCCATTATTCAATAACAAATAAGCTTTATAATCAAATGGGAATATCCTTTTAAAACAGTTTGTTACTTCATATATTTTTGTTTTTCATTAAAGTGACTGAATCATTTTATTCTATCTTGTTTCATATTTCAGAAATAATTCATGAAAATTTGTATTAAGATGATTTAATGTTTAAATAGTTTTCTTCTTAGTAACAATGCAGTTAATATTTAAATAATTTATTTAACCAATTTAAGTATTAATAAAATTCATTTGAATCATTATAATTATAAAAAATGAGTTCCTATAAAATAATGAACACATTATCCATGCGGATGAAGTTATTCAATTCAGTCTACTTTAACACCAACATTGAGATGCAAACTCTGTAGATTTGTCTGATAGTAGACTAAATTATTTTTCTTGACAAGAATCTACTTCTCTGAATATATAAGGAGCCCAGCAAGAAAAGAGTTCATTCTCTGAGAAGAATATCTTTAATAAAATTTGGCCTCATATTTTATTATAGTTTTTTAAAGTAGATACTTTTCTTGACTAGGTCCCATTTTTATAACAATAAGAAATCAGAGGAGAAACTAATAAGATATATGTGTCAAAATAAGAATGCCATGGCAAATGGAAGGATATGCATCCTCCCCACTTTACAAGACACACCATATATAGCTCTAACAAAAAATGATATCCATGAGAAGTCATACTCTGCATTGACAGAGTAAGCAATAGTGTTGAAGAATTAGGATATTTGAATAATATGTCCATGGAAGTGACCAGAAATTTTTATGAAAAGACAAGGCATCTGATGAGAACCGAAAGTTGGAAAAGGGTGGTGTTCAAGGGAATAAATGCAAAAAAATGTCATCGAGATAAGAAATAATTAATAACCATCATAGTAACACTCTATTTTAAACCCTGGCCTGGGGGTGACAGGGGTTTACATGTCCATATGTCTCTATCTGTGTCTGTTTCTGTATCTGTATCTCTCATCTAGTCGTCTTGAACATCAGTTCCATGGAGCATGTTTCTACCATTTTATTTTATTTTTTTAAAGATTTATTTATTTATTTGAGAGAGAGAGATCATGAGGGGGAGAGGGAGAGAGAAGCTTGAGCAGGCTCCATGCTGAGCACAGAGTTTGACTCAGGGCTGGATCTCAGGACCATGAGATCACAACCTGAGCCGGAACCAAGAGTTGGACATCTAACCAAGTGCGCCATCCAGGTGCCCCTCTACCATTTTAAAGAAGAAGAAATTAAAGCATAGAAAATTTAAGTGATTTATTTAAAGTTGCAAAATTAGTAATTTCAGTGTCTGGAGTTAGATTGATTGTTTCTAGTCTGATTCCAAAACCAGTGCTTATTCTCTACAAAACCTTAGGTTTCCTCGTTGATGCTTCTTGTGCTACTGGTGATAAAGGAGTATTGAAGATTAGTTGAACAAATTAGTTGGGGTAGAGGGCACTGTGTAAACTAAATTATTTTTCAAAATATTAAATCCTGCACTTGCCAAACCAAAATGGGGAGGGTATTAATCCTATCACATTGACACTCTTATGTGATTAGCCATTGCATCATGGTTAGTGAAATCTATTTCCCCAACTCTGGATGTTAGGCTTACTCATGTGATTTGTATTGTTCCATAAGATGTTAGAGTATTATTTCACTTATAAGTGAAATGAAATAAGTCAATCAGAGAAAGACAAATATCATATGATCTCGCTGATATGAGGAATTCTTAATGTCAGGAAACAAACTGAGGGTTGCTGGAGTGGTGGGGGGTGGGAGGGATGGGGTGGCTGGGTGATAGACATTGGGGAGGGTATGTGCTATGGTGAGCGCTGTGAATTGTGTAAGACTGATGAATCACAGACCTGTACCTCTGAAACAAATAATACATTATATGATTAAAAAAAAATGAAGGGGAAATCAGAGGGGGAGACGAACCATGTGAGACTATGGACTCAGAAACAAACTGAGGGTTCTAGAGGGGAGGGGGATGAGGGGATGGGTTAGCCTGGTGATGGGTATTAAGGAGGGCACATACTGCATGGAGCACTGGGTGCTATACACAAACAATGAATCATGGAACACTGCATCAAAAAATAATGATGTAATGTATAGTGACTAACATAACATAATAAAATAAAATTAAAGATGTTAACAGTGGTTATGCAATCAGAAGTTTGAAATGTATTTGTGCAGTTGGCTCTGTGCTCTTGTAAATCTGCTGCTGTCACGTGAAGAAGTGGTCCAGATAACCCATTGATTGAAGGAAGATGAGACATATGGAGCAGATGGAGACTTTGGAGCCAAGCCAAGCTGAGCCCAGCCTTTATTAATCAATCCCCAGATGATTTTCAGACAAATGAGGGAGAATAAATGGTTATTATTTCAAATAGTTGAGTTTTAAGATGGTTTGTTCAACAGAATTTTTGTGGAAACAGCTGATAGACACAGTCAACAGCAACATACTTTAACTATAGAATCTCCACTTTAATACTTGAATATATTAGATTTCCAAAAAATTTTTCTCAAAATAAGTTACTCCTCCTTAAAGAGAAATAAAACCACTGTTTTATATTATGCCATCTTTAAATTCATTGATACATCATGAAAATGTTAACATCACATTTTTTGCATATTTCATTCTGATCTGTATTCCTCTAAATGCTGTAGAGGCTATATATAACTGACTCATAATCAGTCAGTCAAAACATTGTATAGACATCTTAGTAATCTGTCCACTTAAATCTGCAATCATTTGAACTACAAAAAATTTGGAGATTTTTTTTTATGAATAGAGAAGCAAATTCTGCCTCATTACTTTCCTAAAAAAGTAGTTTAGAAAGAATGTGAGGGGACTAAAATATGCAAAAGAATCCCATATTTATTAATCAAAAGATGTATCATCATTAACATAAATGAGCACCTGAAACCAAACACAGCCAAATTTGCATGGAACTATGTGACTAGACATACTATACTCTTAGTTCTGGAAATAGAAACAGACATTTAAACCATAAAAATTATTCACAAATTTTTCTATTCCCTCTTCTTAAGTTCTGAAATATTTGTGTGTGTGTGTGTGTGTGTGTGTGTAACTGCAGCATTATAACACTTTAATATCAAATGAACACTCATTGAATGCAATGTAAACAAGAGTAATATCTCAAAATAAATATTACTATAATATATTCAACTATTTACTAAAACAATCCAAAAACTTGTCTCCTAGCTTCTGACTAGTTAGCAAAGACATGTACAGTTTTCTCTAGAATATGTTTATACCCGAAAATCCATCAAGTCTTTTTTCACTTACATAAATTTATTAGTAATTATCTTTAGAAAAAGAGTTTCTGCTTTCTCATAATTTGCCTGATATAGTCAAGGTTATGCTTGATTTTAATAATGAATATCTGAACACTGCCGGAATCCACACTTTGGTTTAATAGACATCAAGGGATCTGGCATTCTTTGAATTAGCATATTTGCTAAGTTCATTTCCATTTTTTATTAACAGCATTTATATGGCCCTTCTTAAGACCTAGGTGTTTTTTTTTTAATTACTTGCAAATATTAGCTTATTTAATTAATGTGGTCTTCCTAACAACCCTATGAGTAACAAGAGTAGAACTAATTGAGTGAATTCCAAAAATTACACAGGACAAAATAACACCAGAATCAACTCCAATTTTGCACTCTGAGTTAGATCAAAGTCAACAACCTTTTTCAGTAAATCTCATACTAGTGAATATTTTAGGCTTTATAGGCCACAAAGTCTCTGTGGCAGTGAAAGTCATGTCTGCTAACGTTGTGCTAAAACAGCCATAGATAACATGGAATAAGTGAGCATTGCTCCAATAAAACTTGCTTTACAAAATGGGGTAATGGGCTGGGTGGAGTCAGTGGGTCATAATTCCATGTCCCCTAACTTAGATGGTAAGCACAGAATTTAATTCTGGTCCTATGAAAGTGTGAAGGAAACCGGTAACACTTGGCACTGAACGCTCCAAACGTTTCCTTGAGGCATTCTCCTTTTGGGGGAACTAAAAGCATTCCATACTCATTTAAAAAAAAAAAAAGGAACTGTGATAAAAGAGAAAGCAAAATTGTACATGGTACCATAGCTAAATATAATGGAGTCATATCATTCTGTAATTTATATGTAAAGCCAAAACAAGCACTTTTCTTTTTCATTTGCAATATATGAAAGGGACTCAAAGAAATGAAAGTTCATTTTGAAAAGAGGTGGTAGTTAGTTATATAAATATTAAATCATTTCCACAGATTGTACCTGTGATTGTAGACAATTTTTTTGTCAGGATCTTTTCTGGGCTTCGACAAAGTAGTTGATAAAAGTGAAAAGATCACAACAAATCTTTTTCTAATCTTGAATTTTGAAAATACAGTAACTCAGAAATACTAATAGCAGGATAGTAACACTACTTTTACATATGAAAGAGATAACATTTAGTCTCCCTATTGATGAGAAATTTAAGACTTCTGGTATATTTGGCTAGCAGAGAGGAATTGAACAGCATGGCCCTGGTAGAAAGAATTAAATACATCAGTATACTTACTATGCCAAGCAAATGGAACAATTTACGGATTGGGAGCAGTGCAAAGTGTTGTCATTCTGGGCAAGAGCAACATCTATCATCTTATACAGAAATAGAACATTCTGTTCAGAGTGTTCCAGCCTTGGCTCTCAGTTCTTAAGATAAATCACAACCCAGAACAAGTCAGTGATAGGATTTCAGCAGAGAGCATAATAGAGCTTGACAATGCAGTGATTAGTTAATTAACCTGAGTACTCAGAAACCAATCCATATGATAGAACGTAGGGAAAACAAACTGGATATGCAAACGTTTCCTATATTTGAAGTGATTCACATTATAAAATAACCCTGACAATTTGCATATTGAAAGTAATAAATTTACATATTCCCTAAATATGGTATTTTAATTCTCAGTACTTTGAGTCAGATTGTTAACAGAGTCATATAATCCAACTTATTTGTGGAAAATGAAAAAAAAGAATAGATTCTTCACATTACTCAATACCTTATGTATGACCAAGTGACAAATTCCCTTAGACTTTCATTAAACGTTGTTAATATAATAACAAAGACACTCTTGGATTGCTTTACAATTAATTGTTTACATGTCTATATCCCTTGAAAGAACTAGAGCTACTTGAAAATACAAATTGTATCCGTTGGAATTTGTATACCTAATACCATAGTTGGCATAGCATATGTATTCAGTATTCAGCAAGTAATTGTAAAATTACTTCAATTAAATATAATTTTTTGTTGTTTTGGAAATGATACAATAGTATACATATGGAAAACACTCTTTTTCTACCCCTTCTGATTCCAAGTTAGTTGCAAAGGTTTATATGTCTTGGAATTTTTAAAGTAGCAGTTGAGAAGCACTGTCTGTTGTAGCATTTTCTATGAAACCAAGTAAAAGATCAACTTATGAATCCTAGATATTCAAATATATAAACTATGACATTTCACCAAGACCAAGAAAGAATTTCTACTATCCATATGATAAAAATTAAATCAAAATATTCTTATCTAGGCTTTCTCTCAACTCAAAATAGTGTTTTGTTTTAAAACATTAATTCATTGGGAAAAAAACAAAAACTGCTCTAAAAGTCAGAGACCCAGTGTTGTAGGTTTGAGTAAATAGTTCACTGAAATAGATGCATGAACCACAAAATGCAACACAGATCACCGAATATACTAGTGTAAATATTAGAGAAAAAACTGTGTTGAATTTCATGTATATTTTAGTAAATAAGAGTTCAGATGTTTCTTGTACATACCAGAAGCATTGCCACTTTTTTAAGTGTAAGCATATATAAGATAAGTGAGAACAGTGACTTTTCATTCACTGATTTTCAGATAATCAGTTTTGGTGGTGGCATCATTCAAAATGTGGTGCCAGGAGAGGACACCTGAACAGACATTTTTCCAAAGAGAACATACAAATAGCCAATAGGTACATGAAAATAGTGCTTAACATCACTAATCATCAGGAAAATTCAACTAAAAACCACAATGAGCTATCACCTCACACCTGTTAGATGGCTCTTATTAAAAAGACAAAGATATGTGCTATAGTAAGTGCTGTGAATTATGTAAGACTGCTGAATCACAGACCTATACCTCTGAAACAGATAATACATTATATGTTAAAAAAAAAAAAAGATAGCAGGAAGGGAAAAATGAAGCGGGGGATTCGGAGGGGGAGACGAACCATGAGAGACTATGGACTCAGAAACAAACTGAGGGTTCTAGAGGGGAGGGGGCTGGGGGGATGGGTTAGCCTGGTGATGGGTATTAAAGAGGGCACGTACTGCATGGAGCACTGGGTGTTATACGCAAACAATGAATCATGGAACACTACATCAGAAACTAATGATGTATGGTGATTAACATAACATAATTAAAAAAAAGAAAAAATAACAAGTGTTGGGGAGAATGGAGAAAAGGGAACCATTGTGCCCTGTAGGTCGGAATGCACATTCAGACAACCAATGTGGAAGATAGTTTATAGATTCCTCGAAGAATTATTCAGCCATAAAAAGAAGAAAATCCAGGGACGCCTGGATGGTGCAATTAAGTGACTGACTCTTGGCTTCAACTCAGGTCCTGATCTGAGTCCTGAGATCGAGCCCCCTGTTGGGCTCCTGGCTCTGTGCAGAGTCTGCTTAAGGTTCTCTCTCCATCTCCTTCTGCCTCTCCCACCCCAGTCTCTCTCTCAAATAAAAATAAATAAATGTTTAAAAAGAAGAAGAAGAAGAAAATCCTGCCATTTGCGGCAATATGGATGGACCTTGAGGGCATTACCCGTGAAATAAGTCAGAGAAAGACAAATACTGCATGATCTCACTAATACGTGAGTTCTGAAAACTCAAAACTCCTAGAAAAAGTGGATTGGTGATTGCCATGGGCTGGAGGATTGGATTAGGAGGTAATGGTCAAAGAGTACAAACTACATTTTATAAAATGAAAAAGTTCTATTTAATGTACAGCATGATGACTATTGTTAATATATACTTAAAATCTTAAATACTTAAGTATACTTAATACTTAAAATCTAAAATACTTAACGATCTTAAATGTTCTCATCACTCACACATACACAGGTCATTATGTGAGGTGGTAGTAATCATTTCACAATATATACGTGTATCAAATTACCTTAAATTACACAGTATTATATGTCAGTTAATAAAGCTGAGGGTAAAAGCCACCAGAAGAGTAGGATACAGAGGAATGTATAATGTCATGATGTAATTTCAGTAATTTTTTTAATTCCTAAATTTGGTAGGTCGTCTAATGGCCTTAGTTTGCTCACAATCAAGGTAGATGCAGGTATGCAAATAAATAAATACATAAAGTCATAATGTTTGTTAGAAAGACATTGGCAGAAATCAAAATAATTTTGTTAAATATAGCAAGCAAAACAATTTTTTTTTGCATTTTATGACCTTTTATAAAGTTTTTTCATAGGCAATATAAAGATGTGAAATGAGTATGGGCTATAAGTAATGGACCAGAGTGTGATTTCACCACTTACTATGTGTATAAACTTGGGCATATTGTATTATATTACTTAAATATCTTTCAGCCTGCCATTGCTAATTTGTGAAAAAAGGAAAAAAACATTTTTTGCTTCATTATGACACATTATTTAGGAAATGTATCAAAAGACATGTACAGGCTTATTAAAATGGTAATCACTAAGTTTTAAAATATTTTATTGATGCTATTCATACGAAAAATGTAAGGTGGACATCATCAAGATCACACAGGTTAATGACACAGTGCAAGTTATGACTCAAAATTCCTGAAAATACTCCAGTGCTAGAGGAAAAGTGAAAGTTATTTGGGCAGAAAAAAATATACATGAGATAAGTCAAGCTATTAAAATAATAGTAAATATCAGGCGGAGGCAGGCACTTGGTGGGCAGGCCTGTTGGGAGCGGGTCTGCGTGGGCCTCGCAGCTGCCTGTCCTCCCTGAGGACAGAGGTCATAGAAGGAGCACGCTGCTGTAGCCTGGAGGTCTGACTCATGGGCTGCATCCGTGGCCTCCTGCCCTCTGGAAGGGAAAGAGCGAATCCTATCTGTGACCTGTGATAGCCATGAAACTCCAAGCAGTGCAGAGCTGGTGCATATGATCTCAGGGGTCCTCATGAGCATGGGTTGATCTTGCCAAATGGAGACATTAACTGGAACTGCCCGTGAGAGTGGCCCCTGTGGGGAATGGCCAGTGGCCCCTGTGAGGAACAGTTCAAGTGGGCCTTTTTCTACTTGCACTATAGCATAGAGAATGTCAAGCCATCAGACTGTGTAGACCAATTTTGGGCCATGCAGGAATGCATGCAGAAATACCCCAACCTCTATCTTCAGAAGGAGAATGAGGAGGAGAAGCCAGTAGAACATTTAGAACAGACAGCTCCCACTGAGGCCCCTGCAACCAAAGAAGAGCAGGGGTCAAGATATGAGGAGGACCACAAGGCATTGGGTTCCAGTGCTTCTGCTTCAGAGTGATATGAACCTTTTGCAAAATGCCTTTTGGTCATTCTCTGATAAGTCTCTTTCCACTATTGTTCTGTGCACCATAATGTACAAAATAACTTATTTTGATGATCAAAGGTCTTGGTCCTTTGGCATACATACTGGAAAAAATGTATGTGTGTCTTACATAAACCTGTCGGCAAATGTAGCTGTCACTGTTGAATTCTCTTCTCAGATTACTCTGAACTTTGAAACAATGTGCTGACTATTGACTACGCTCAGCAACCAAAAATCATTATCTGGGAATGAGTGAGCTGATTTATTTTGTGAGTGAGCTGATTTATTATTGATTATATCCCTTTTAGTAGATTTTATACCCCTTTGGGAAATGAGATAGAAACAAAAACATCTTCCTTTAGAAATGCTGGAGTGGGACCATTCCTAATACAAGAGGCCAGGTAGATGATCAGATACTAATTTCTTAAGAGGCATCTTGACCTTGAGTATATTAGGAGGTACTGTATTTCATTTCTGATACATTTTGGTTTCCATTTTTACATTGAACTCAAGGTTTTCTGTGTTTGGAAATTGGAGATTTAGACCGTCAGATTCACAGTCCTTTTCTAAGTGAAGAGAAAGGCTGGTTTTGCTGTTCTTGTGATTCCAAAAGTCCTGGTTTGGGGCCTCTGTTCACACTGGCTCTGTCTGTGTCAGATGTAATGTTTTTGAAAGGTGGGGACTACTTAATTGTTAGCAAAGTAGCAGCCAAGAGAAGAAATAATGTTAATTAAGTTGTCATTTAAAAGGAAAACATGGTTTTTACCTGGAAAAATAGTAAATATCAGATATGAATACTCAAACAATAAAGAGAGAGTACAGAAATTTTGTGAACCTGGGATAGAAATCCATTTTATGGGAATATACACACATCTAGCTGCTAGTTACAACAACGGAGGGAAAATGATGACATAAATGCATAGACATATTTGAGAAATAATGTAAAGGTAGAATGAATTTGTTGGAGTCAAGGAATAGGAAATAGAATAATTCCTGATACGTGAGTTCTCTGAGAAGGAGGTTTTCTAAAGGAATAAGGTAAGATATATAGAAAACATAAAGGAGCTAAATGAGTTTTGAAATGGGCTTTTTCAGTGTTGGGCCAAATCCTCTGTGTGTATGTGTGTGTGTGTATGTACAGGGGTGGGGGGATATTTGATACATTTTGATGCTAAGTTTGGAAGTAATGAATAAATTAAAACACAACTGAAAAAAATTTAAGTATATTGAATGCCATTTCAGTCATGCATTTTCTATGCATTGGTTTTCACTATTTTCAAACATCTGTAACCAAAGTGATTGAGACTTCTGTTGGTATCAACTAAAATTTTCTCTTGATCAATATTGATAGGTTAAAAGTACAAATATGATAGTTTTCCTCCTAAAAAGATGAAGGGTAGATTTTTGTTTCTGTTAATCCACGTAAAAGAGAAAAGAACTGCTGGCGGCTTCTGTAGTGTGGTTTCAGATGGTCATTGAACATCCTCTCACTTAATTTATTCTCATTGCTTCTGGCCCAGTTCTGTCATTGACTTGAAAGACTTTTTCATATAAATGACACTAATGCTCTTTCACACTGAATGCTGGCAGCTCGCATAGGAATATCATCTAGAAAGGTTTTTTTTTTTTTATCAACTTCTGTTTTATGAGAATTGCAAGTGAGTTAGTTCACTATAAATTATTCTTAAAGTCTGAGGAATAAATCAGATTAATCACTATTGGAATAAAAAATAATAGAAAAATAGAAATATATTTTGAATCATTTATGTTTTCTTTATGTTATAACTAAATTTTAATATAAAATTATGAAATGAATATCTATTTAAATTAATCAACATTTACATCGTGCTTTTGAATGAATAAACCACACACATGGACACACACAAGTGTGTATGTCTAATAACAGAAAGCAGTACAAAAAATATTAGAAAATTACATAGTAAAGATCCCTATGACATACTAATAATATATCCTCTCCCCAGAGGCAAGAATGTTAATGGTTCTTGTTGATCCTTTGGAAATAATAATAGAGCATCCCCCAGAAGGGATTTGAATGTGTTTCTTCCTATTTTCAATCAAAGGGAAGTTACTGTCTACAATATTTTAAACTGTGTGCTTTTTATTTAGAAAATGTTATCAATTCTAACTCTTATAGATTTGGTCTTCTGGGCTGTCAACTCATTAGGTTACACCGTGAACCCATTATAAGGTGTCCCAAAAGGCTGTAGTTGACTGCGGTGATTTAAGCATTAAATCGCATGCAAATATTATTTAAGCACTTTTTTTGTCAGCTGTAAAATTGGAAAAATAGTATGTAAGTTAAAATGTTTCTGAAAATCTTTGAAAAAGTGTCCAACTCAGCCTTAATTAACTCCCAAATTCTACTTCTGTTGTAAAGCACATTCTCAAGATGCTAAGGGTCAACTATATTGTTTTTAAACCTTTTTGAGCCAACATTATACAGATCGTACCTTGGACTAACAGTCTCACCCCCATAGGAAAGCATGCAAAATTGCACCTGGAGGACTAGCTCTACGCTACAATCTTAATGAATTCCATCATGCACTTCAACTAGGTTTACCTTGCCTTCAGTAGAAGTTACAATTGCCCTGGCCATCTATAATCTTCTCTATTCTAAAATTTACTCAGAAATTGGTTATTTCCACTGCAATATCAACCACATGTATGGCTTGCTGTTCTTTTGCTTGTTTACTCTTAAATGTTTTCTGCTCATTTCCTTGATTCTGTCATGATCACATTTGTCATCAAACAAATCATACCATTTATAATAATATACTTGGAAATATCTTACTCTTTTTTACACTATTTCTTTCAGGTCACCTTTTCAGGATGCTTTATGAAATTGTACCTCTAGATCTCACCAGAATCATGACATATTCATGGATTCCAACATTTTTTTTTGTTACTCTTTGCATTTTCCTTTTTTATTCTATGTCGACTAAAATCTTTGACTTATAAGAACTATTGCAATAATAGTTGCAAATTATCTGATCCCCTTGTTTCACTTTTTTCTTACTTGCCATGAAACTCAACCTCTGGATAAATCCTACAGTTTATTCTGTCTAGCTGATCGTTGAAAGAAAACAATCTCTGTTTGACTCATTTCACTTAGCATAATCCCCTCCAGTTCCAACCGTGATGCAAGTGGTGGGTATTCATCCTTTTAGTATATTGTATATATGAACCATATCTTCTTTGTCCATTCATCTGTTGAAGGGCATCTTGGCTCCTTCCACAGTTTGGCTATTGTGGACATTGCTGCTATGAACTTTGGGGTGCATGTGCCCCTTCTTTTCACCACATCTATATTTTTGGGGTAAATACCCAGTAGTGCAATCGCTGAGTCATAGGGTAGCTCTATTTTTAACTTTTTGAGGAACCTCCATACTGTTTTCCAAAGTGACTGTACCAACTTGCATTCCCACCAACAGTGTAAGAGGGGTCCCCTTTCTCCACATCCTGTCCAACATTTATTGTTTCCTGCCTTGTTAATTTTTGCCATTCTGACTGGTGTAAGGTGGTATCTCAATGTGATTTTGATTTGAATTTCCCTGATGGCTAATGATGTTGAACATTTTTGGCTAATCATGTTGAACTTTTTTTTTTTTTTTAATTTGTCTGTTAGCCATTCATATGTCTTCTTTGGAGAAGTGTCTGTTCATGTCTTCTGCCCATTTCTTGACTTGATTATTTGTTTTTTGGGTGTTGAGTTTGAGGAGTTCTTTATAGATCTTGGATACCAGCCCTTTATTTGTAAAGTATATCTTCTCCCATTCCGTGGGTTGCCTCTTTGTTTTGTTGACTGTTCTCTTTGCTGTTATAATTGCTGTTAGAAGCAATTATCATATGGTTTCACTTATATGTGGAACATAATGGATAGCATGGAGGACATTAGGAGAAGGAAGGTAAAAATAAAGCGGGGGAAATCAGGGGGAGATGAGCCATGAGAGACTATGAACTCTGGGAAACAAACTGAGGGTTTCAGAGGGGAGGAGGTGGGGGGATGGGTTAGCCTGGTGATGGGTATTAAGGAGGGCACGTATTATAATGAACGCTGGGTGTTATATGCAAATAATGAATCATGGAACACTATATCAAAAACTAATAAAGTACTGCATGGTGACTAACATAATAAAATAAATAAAAGAAAGAAAAGAAAAGAATCACCCATGTTATAATTTAAATTCTTAATTTCACACTTCGATTTGGACTTGGTATTTTCTTAAAATACCTTTTTTCCTCTAAAAGTCGGTGGCAGACAATTCTCCATGAATGTTTTCACATCCCTCATGGTCCAGGATTTGAGCATAAAAAGAACTGGTAGACTTGGTAAAAAATTGATTGTGTAGTAAATATGCCCTGGAAACTAGAGATTGAGTATTTCTTAGAAATGATTTATAGACTTATCTCCCCAGGAACCAGTTACTCACAATGCAGTGAAGTGAAGCTGGAGACCTTTTTCCTTTCCTCTATGCACTGTCCCCCCATGGGGATTCATTTATATTCCAAAGTGAAAATGCTAATGAATGTTAGAAACTTATTCTACTCTGTACTGTGGACTAATGGTATTCCATCGTCTACTGGTGGAAAACACACATACACACATACAAACACACACACACACACACACACACATATACTTCATATCTAATCTGGTGAGGTAAACTAATACCAGATTCCTAACTTTTGGGTCTGTATTGATACTAAGTACAGTATCAGTGAGGTTCTAGCTGGAGAAATGATTCACTTGAGGTGTTTTAAGTAGTAAGAGATTTAGAGAATCTTAAACAATCATTGTAAAGGCTAGATGAGTGAAAGGTAGAAATCTAGGTGTTTAGAAAGTGCCTAAATTTCTAGGAACCTACAACTAGTGTCTAACCTACCTACAGCAGTGAAACAAATCATTCACAGGAACTCAACCAGAAATTAAAAGTTTTATTTTGCTTAGTGCCTATGCATTTTCCTGTAACTGTGGCTGGAAAATAATGTCTTCTCTTCCGTCTTCCAAATTTTGCACAACATGTCTCAGTCTAGCCTGAAGGCCTGCTCTCAAGGAATACCAGGATGTGCAGTTCTCAGCCATCTCTTGCGTGGTGCACGAATGTGTGTAAAATGAATGGAGACGAACAATCCAGGCCACACTGATTTTTTGACAAACAGCGTTATGCTAATGTTGCTTGCCTGTGAGATTTCTTATGCACTTAGCTTTTTTTCATTTTCTGTCTCCTCTGCTTCCTTCTCAGTTTGACAGAGGGATTAAAGAAGAGTCAATATATCCAATACGCGGTGCTGCACACAAAGTAAGGTTGAGTTTAAATCTCAGGATGTGCCATTTCCCTGTAGAAATGTGGTCTGCTTGTCCTTTTCTTGAAACGCAACAATTAGATCTTCTTTCTCCATGTCCTTTATATGCTGCATGTCTGCCAGTAGCTTTACTAGCCTTTCCTTCTTAGCCTTAAAAATAGCCTTATTATTAAATGCCATAATATTCTGCATTATTGCATGCAGATTAAGATGCCTTTCATTTCATCAAAAACACAGCCTATATCATGTATTTTATTTTCATAATGGTATGTGTGTGTGTGTGGGGGGGGGATTCCTATGAAAAGAATGGAGAAATGTAACATCTTAGTGAGCCAAGCAGAAAAACTGCCTTTATTCCTTTTTCAGTAACTGATGCTCCTCTGAGTACTGTTCTAGCCCCAACAGAGATTCTATTGGAATTTTACTTGTATCCTCATCCTCAATGTAATTTTTTCCCTAAAGACCCTATTAATTTCTTCTTAATGCTTGTATTATGTCTGAAACATATCTTATAGTTTCAGAGTCCTTTATAGTTTTCATTAACTTTCCACTTGCAGTTTTTCATGTCCTTGGGTCTCACTGTAAGTATAACCTTGGGTCTTACACTAGTGCACTGTAGGGAACGTTAGTCCTTCTTTACCCACCAAGTGGGGTAGGGAGTGTAGGTTTTAGGTTCTTCTGAAGAGAATTTATTTTTCTTACTTTATTAGTGTTTGATCCTTCAGTCCCTTCTTCAGCCTGGTCTCATTCAAATTCTATCCATCCAGCAATTCTCAATATTACCTAAATTTGAAATGAAACCTTACCAATCTTCCAGGATAATCATTTAAGAATTCTCTTAATTTAAATTGCTTTTTGATGGAGTGGTTATGTGTTGTACAAAAATTGTTCAATTCCCTCTATATAATTTAATTTAATTTACATATTTAAACTTCTGACCCTTTTTTCTCTTGGCACTGCTTTTCTACTTCTTTGTATATTTATTGCTATATTCTGAATATTATCAGTATATCCAGCCAGTATAACTCCATCTTCCTCAGTTTATCATCTGACCTTAGTCATTATCACCTCAATAAATATTTTCTAGATATAGCTCTTAATTATTTGTCTTAAAATATTTGCCGCAAAGTTTTATGTAAAAGAAAAAACCCTAATGACCACCAGGATTTAAACCATGCAGTAGAGTCTCCTTCTCAGAACACAGTAATCTCAACCACATCCATCTAACATTCTTTTCACAGACCTTCTAACATTCTTTTACCAGCTCAGTTACTCCTTCAGCTCCATCATCCTTTGTTGAGGGGGCACTTAATTCAGTATGTAATTTTTCTAAGACGAATTTACTTCCTCTTTTGGTCAGCCCTGTAGGTGTTTTCTCAATCAGGGACTTCAGGTCACCTTCCAAATACATATTTTCTTCTTGGGAATCATTGTTTATATAAATCTGGTTTTAATTTCATTTGTTGAGTGAATTAGAAGTTCCTTTATTACAACAAGTTAACTGTGATAGGAAGATTAAAATAATGCTTTATAAACCAATAACCATTAAAATTACTGCATTGTTCTTTATTTCTTCTCAAAAGAGACAACATTTTCTCATGTACCTAACATTTCTTATAAACAAGGAGGGTGACTAGAAGCCATTGTTTAGTAAATTCTGCCTTCTGAGTCTGGGATATAACGGAGTTTGGGATATAAAGATGTCACAGTGGAGCTTAAATAGCATCGGCTTTTAATTATCATGATGTAACACTTCTTTGCTCCCCAATTCAGTGCCACTGGTTGTTCCTTTCTAACCCCAAACGATTGCACCCTGGAGAAGGATAAATTCCCTTTCAATCTGTACTACCTGGAACGTTAAAGAACCCACAGCATTTAGTGACATTCTGCCATAAGTTAGGTTTGTCAAGTTTCCCATAAATTAATTTATTTTATCTAACTCTCAAACATATCCTTCACCAACAGTGACCTTTAAAAACATTCAATTCCATAGCTCCTACAATATTCATAAACCTTTATGGGTGATGAAACAAGAATTTTCACAGCTTGTTGATGAATATGATATTCCATTAGAGTCATCATTATATGATGAGTCCATCCAAATAATGCTTTTGTATTCTCTTCCAGCTGATTTTCTGACACGGGGTGTCTCCTGGAACATAGCTCTCTCTGTTGTCCTTATTTACAGCTTTTTAAAATTTTTTAGTGAGCTTCCAGGGATGTTATTTCAGCCTTACTAAATAGGGCAAGGCCAGAGCCTAACATCCCTAAGAACACTTGAAGCACCTGGGCTGATTAAAACATCATGTGTATTGTTGACATTATATATTTATGGCATTAGTACTATAGAAATATGGTGTGAATCAAAAGATACTGTATGTCCCATGAGTTTCTCAACTGTGTATACTTTAACCATTGCCCCCCCCCCCAATTTATTTGTTTGAAGAAGATACCATAACCTTCTTAGTAAAGTCCTTTGTGGTAACTTTGGAGAGCAGTTATCTATAATGTCATGACCCATCTGTCTTGAAACTGTCGAAGTACTATTTTCATTTTCTTAAAAAAAATTCTGTCCTCTTTCACATTTGACCTATTCAGAGACGGATACTAATCTGAGAAATTTAGACCAATCCTTTTCAATATTTGGAGAAATGAAGTACAGTCTACTTTCTCCCCCCACTAGGAAACTTTCCTAAAACTGTGCTACCTTGATTGTTGAAATACAAAATTCAGTAACTCTGCTGTTGAGTAACCAACACCCTACTCAATTTGTTGACAGTACTTTTCCAAGGTGTCTGAGAAAAATAACTAGAAATCTAAACACAACCTACAAAGTGCATAGCAATAATAACTGTAGTCAACAACCTATAAATTGAGTCCTCAGGTGGTGCCATGTCATTACTTTTCTTTAAATTATTCAGAGGGAGTCTTGGGAATATGTGTATATCAGCAGGAATCCAGTATTTTTCCAAGAAAACAAGTGTATATTTCCTACCATTTACACCTTTAGTGAGTGTAAGAGCTGAAAGAGATAGCTTGCCCTGAATGGCTCAGTGGAAATAACATGTTTAAATCTTGCCCTGGACTTGATAAACTTCTATGAACACTTTTTCCATTGACTATACTCTTCCTCTGTTTCCATTTATTACTTGTTTTGATTATAAATTGATTATAAATTCACCTAGGGTGGTGTTATTCATGTTTCTTGTGCTTAGTTCTCTGAATTTCTTACACATGTGGTTTAGTACTATTTTTCCAAATTTGGAAAGTACTCCACAGTCATATCTTCAATTTTTTCTCTTCTGCTTTTCCTCCTTTGGGAACTCCGGTTACCCACATATTAGGCATCTTAAAGTTGTTTCACAGTCCACTGCTGTTCTGTTCATTTTTATTTTTCAGCTTCTTTTCCCTTTGTGTTTTATTTTGGATAGTTTCTAATTCTTTGTTTCAAGTTAATTAAACTTTTTTTATTTATTCCATCAAATATATATATTTATTTATTTATAAAGAGATATCTATCTGTCTATCTCAGGCATCATCATCCTAATCTATAGAAGTCCAGTTTAATTTGTGTGTGTGTGTGTAGCCTCTCTGTGTGTGACACATTCTTCTAGCCTACTAAACATGTGGAATATACTCAGAATAACTGTTTTAATATCTTGACTAATTTTAACATCAGTTCTGGTTAGTTTTGAGAAATTGATTTTTCTTATGGATTGTATATATGTATGTATGACTGCTAGTTTTTAATAAATGCCAAACACTGTGAATATTACTTTATTGGGTGCTATCACCTTAAATATTTGTATTACCATAAATATTCTTCATCTTTGTCCTGGAGTGGAGTTTCAGTTACATGAAAACAGATGTTTTTCCCCATTCATGCTTGCTATTAAACTTTGTCAGGCAATACCAAAGAAGGATTTAATCTAGAGTAGGTCTAAATATTCTATCTAATGTGCCTTGAATTATGTGGCATTCTACTTTGGCTGATGGGAACAGGTGGTATTCACAGTCTTTTGTTAGTACAGGCAATGTTTCTTTAATCATTTTAGGTGTTTGTCCCCTGGTCTTAGGCAGTGTCCTCACATGACTATGTAATAAGTACTCTCCTGAATTCTTGAGGGTGACCATCTATGATTCTCCAGAGTTCTTTTTCTCTGCAATTTTCTCTTTATTGCACAGCCTTGTGAACTTTAGACACCTTAGTCACTCCAGACTCATCTCTTTCCTCATTTGGGACTCTGCTGACTCCTCCTGGTTTTCACCTTCCTGTACTGTGGCCAGCCAACTCTCCCAAGGTATTAGTCTATGTGCAGTCATAGGGCTCATTTTATTTTCCTTTCACTGCCCTTTGTTACCCAGACACCAGTGTCATGAGAATTACAGTATCATATATTTTGCCTGGGTTTTTATGTGTTTCAGGCAAGAAGGAAAATCCAGTCCCTCTTGTTATATTTTGGCCTGAAGTGACACTCTAAATCCTTTAAACCTATTGCCTTAATATATTATATATATATATATATATATATAATTTTTTTAAAGATTTTATTTATTTATTTGACAGAGAGAGACATAGGAGAGAGAGGGAACACAAGCAGGGGAGTGGGAGAGGGAGAAGCAGGCTTCCTGCTGAGCAGGGAGCCTGATGCGGGGCTCGATCCCAGGACCCTGGGATCATGACCTGAGCCGAAGGCAGACGCTTAATGACTGAGCCAGCCAGGCGCCCCTAAACCTATTGCTTTAGAGTAACAACACATAGCATTTATGTTTCACTGTTTTATGTGCTTCAACTCTGGAGATGAAGAAAGATGGCCTCACCAAGCAGATGAAGCAAACAGCTAAACTGTCAGACTTCTGTATATATAACTTTTCCTTCTTTTGTTTAAGATCGTAACTCTCTCTACAGTCTGACATTAAAAGCATTGGATCTATCTTGGTTATCATACATGTTCAGAAACCTTTAGGATAAAAATCAGATCATGTGTTATGTATCATCACATTGATTTACACAGGGGACATTACATGGACTTTAATGATACAGTGTTTGGAGATAAAGTGTACATTATTTTGGTTCAGTTTTTTAAAAATATGCTTTAACAAAATTCTTAGGCATTCCTTTAAGCAATGTAGGTGTTGCAATAACTGTGGATTTCATAACAATGTTACTCTACAAATGGGAAAATACTTTAAGATTCAAAAAAATTACTAAATTTTAAACATATTAGATATCTATATATTCCTTTTTGTTTTTAAAGATTTATTTATTATTTGAGAGAGAGAGAGAAAGTGTGGCGGGGGGAGGAAAGGAGAGAGAGAATCCCAAGCAGACTCCCCACTGAGCGTGGAGCCTGACTCGCTGCTCTATCTCACAAACTTGAGATCATGACCTGAGCCAAAATCGTGAGTCAGATGCTCAACTGACTGAGCCAACCAGGCACCCCAGATATTTATATAACCTAATCAATATTTTATTTATACCCAATGACTGGAAATCTCAATCTGAGCATCATTTATTTTTCTTTTCAAACCAAATTATGCATAAAAGCAAAATGAATAAGCATTATACAAGTTAAGATATTAAAGAAGAAAACAAAGGAAAGTGGTTTCATAAGCATGATTTAAAATGTACTTGAAATTATCATTGATACAATTTTTGCAATTAAATAGAACTCTGCAAGAGTTGATAAATAATGAGTTCATTACCATTTCAAAAAGAAACAACTCTTGATACAGCCAAATTGTAAAAAGAGAGCCTCATGCTGACAAAGATGTTTTACACAGTGCCTCGTTTCTTATCATCAGAATCAAATGAGCACAGTTGGTGTGTGGCACAGTTTATTCTTTAATTTTTGAGTTTTTCAATAGAAAGAACATAAAGAGTACTGAAAGGAAATGTTCATGGAATGTTCTCTTATGAATAATGGAATGAATTGGTTATCTTTTTTTGTCTTCAAATTTATTGTCTCAAATGTACAAAATCAATTTCTTGATTGACTAATCTACATATGCTGTTACTTAGAACATTATTGGGTACTTACATAGTAAGCACTGAGGATACAGAAGTGAATCACAGACACCTCTGATTTGGGGATTTTGTGACACCATCACATTTTTGTAGATACAGACACATAAATATCTGATACACACTACAATAACTGCCATAATATACATGTCTGAAAGGGTAATGGGGAGTAGATGAGTGAACCATAAATTCATCCCAGAGTGACCGTACTTGTTTGTTAAGAACTGAAACTTCTTTAGCCAATTTCACTTCCTAATACACAGGTTGGATGAAGTTTAGGAAGTTTGCCCTGGCTAATATTCAGCTATGCAACAAGAAAGAGTAACTTTAGCATCTTTCTTAAGTTCACTTTGCTGTGTTTATCAAAAGTGAAGATTAAATATGATAAAGAAATCTAATATAGAAACTTGGTAAATATGTGTAAATAAAGTTATGCAAAGTTGTACATTAGATTACTTTTTTAGTGGGCCTTTAAAAAGATGTGATTAAAATAATAAATTCTGTAAGTAGTATTGTTATAAATATATTTGTTGCATTTTTTTTAAGATTTTATTTGAGAGAGAGAGAATGAGAGAGAGAGAAAGCACATGGGGGGGGAGGGTCAGAGGGAGAAGCAGACTCCCTGCCGAGCAGGGAGCCCGATGCGATGCGGGACGTGATCCAGGGACTCCAGGATCATGACCTGAGCCGAAGGCAGTCGCTTAACCAGCTGAGCCACCCAGGCGCCCTATTTGCTGCATTTCTTTTGAAATAATTTTCATTATTGTAATGTAAATTGGAGCTGTTTATGCCATTCATAAAGACCAGTATAATTGAAAACATGTATAAATTAGACCTTTTATTTGACATTGTACCATTATTTTATTTGTACCAACCTATCTACCAGCCAATCCAAGATACTGTTTTTTTCACACACACACACACACACACACACACGCACACACACACACATTCAGTTCTTATGATGTTCATGATGTTCATCTAAGTGACTTAAATCACTGTGGAAGAACTAATATATGAGCTCAAGTACTCAAAATTGGGCAGGTTACTTGTATTTGAATAATTTGTTACTTTTGAGCAATGCTCAAACTATCTAAGAAAATAATGAATTTAGCCAAAGAACAGTAAATTATGGAGAGAAGCTGGGTATAGTGTGCACAGCATATCATTTTTGATCCAACCTACAAATCACTGGGAAATAAATATGTGACTAAATCAAGCTGCTGAGTTGAGGCTAATGCTCTGCCTTCCCGTGTGCCTTGGCTTCCTTTCATGTCAGCCCATGTTCTGAAACATCCCACTCTAATTTCTTTACTTTCCTACTATGCTGTGCATGCAAACCCAGAAGGCATGGGCTGTCTGTGAAAATGATTCCCTTATTACCACTTTTTTTCACTCTTTTCAGGAGAGTAATCAAACTCTTCACCTGAAACAATCACATGTGTCAGCTGGAGGTCTCTTTATGCCATGAATGGAGTTTAAATAGTTTTTTCTTTTGATATGCTACAGGATCAACTTGTTTTTTTCTGGTTTAAAAGAAAATGGAGAGTGGAGAAAGAAAAAAAGTATAAAACAAAGTGAAATAAAAAGAAGGAGCATAAACAAAAATATGAAACAAAATCAGCTCCCACTGTCTTTTTCATTTGCTTGAATATAAGCCTCTACATAAAAAGAAGGAGCATAAACAAACAAACAAACAAAAAAAATCAGCTCCCACTATCTTCTCAGTTTGCTTGAATATAATCTAAGCCTCTATATTATTTTTTCAAACTTGTTAAAATATTATCTACGTGTTTACTTTCACAAAGTATGAGCCACTTGCTGTTCTGCTTATTGCAAAATAAATCTAAATTTCTCAGAATATGATGATGATAGCTAATAGTTAATGAAACATTACATTTCCATTGAGAATAGTATAAGCATTGCGTGACTGAAACCTTAAAAATAATTTTAAAAAATACAGTGTAGACCTTGGTTATGTACCAAGTCTAGTTCTACTAGTAGTAGTAATCTAGTAGTAGTAATCTAGTACTACTGAACAACTATGTTCCGATTTTATTTATGTACATATGTAACGTTTACATTTATAAACATATACATATTACATTTATACACATTTATATGTACATATTATAAACATAATGAGATATTTACTGCTAAATACTACATTCATGTCACAAATTTATATGGTTTCCAATTGTTTTGTATTAAGATTCCATATGGTCACACGTCTTTGTTAGGGAATAGTTATTGACACCTACTATATATTAAGCACAATTGTAACCTTATGACATCAAAGGAGAATAAAACTGACAACAAATTGATCTCTAGCATATAGTTTAGCAAGGAAACAGTCACAAATTTTTATTTTGCCAAAAGTCAGATGAGTGGTTTAAAATGTAACAAAGGGGGTGCCTGGGTGGCTCAGTTGGTTAAGCGACTGCCTTCGGCTCAGGTCATGATCCTGGAGTCCCGGGATTGAGTCCCGCATCGGGCTCCCTGCTCAGCAGGGAGTCTGCTTCTCCCTCGGACCCTCTTCCCTCTCATGCTCTCTATCTCTCATTCTCTCTCTCTCTCAAATAAATAAATAAAATCTTTAAAAAAATAAATAAATAAAATGTAACAAAGGTCTGTATTACAGGTTTGGTATAATAATGGCATTCGGTGAAGGGATGTCTTTTTTTTTTTTCTTTTGGTTTGTCTCTTTTTTTTTTTTCTTTGTACATTTCTTAAATTCCTCATATGGGTGAAATCATATGGTATGGTATCTTTGTATGTTTCTTAAATTCCTCATATGGGTGAAATCATATGGTATTTGTCTTTTTCTGACTGACTTATTTCATTTAGCATTATACTTTCTGGATCTATCCATGTTGTTGCAAATGGCAAGATTTCATCCTTGGTTATAGCTGAGTACTCTTCCATTGTGTGTGAAGTAAAGTGTAGTAAAATTTCAAGTGAAATTAAATTAAGAGTATTAGAAAATTGAAAATGGAAGAAAAGAAAAAGCATTTCAAGGAGTGGGGAAAAGTGCAATTATTTTAGATCTAGAGAGAGCATGATTTATGAGCAATCAGGTGTCCAGTGTGCTTAGAGCTGAGAAATTGTATTACCAGGTGATACTAAGTAAACATTTTGTTAAAAAGAAAAAAAAAATTAAGTTTAGTAGGTAACATACTGAAATGTCTCTGATTAAGAAACAACAGAAATGTTTGAAATTTTGTTTCATTTTGAAAGCAGAATATTTTTTTAATTTTTAAAATTTTAATTTCAGTATAGTTAACATATAGTGTTATATTAGTTTCAGGTATACCGTATAGTGATTTGACAATTCTATACATTACTCAGTGCTCATCATAAGTGTACTCTTTATTGTTAAGAGAGAGGGATGGTGGGGGAACGGCAGGGGGAGAGGAAGAGAGAGAATCCCAAGCTGGCTCCATGCCCAGTGCAGAGCTCAATGCGGGGTTTGATCTCACAGCCGTGAGATCATGACCCAGTTGAAATCAAGAGGTGGATGCTTAATCGACTGAGCCATTCAGGGACCCCCATGAGTATACCTTTAATCCCCTTCGCCTATTTCACTGATACCCCCACTGAAACCTCCCTTTGGTAACCATCAGTTTGTTCTCTATAGTTAAGAGTCTTTTTTTTTTTCTTTGTACGTTTCTTAAATTCCTCATATGGGTGAAATCATATGGTATTTGTCTTTTTCTGACTGACTTCACTTAGCATTATACTTTCTAGATCTGTCCGGGTTGTTGCAAATGGCAAGATTTCATCCTTGTTTACAACTGAGTACTATTCCATTGTGTGTGTGTGTGTGTGTGTGTGTGTGTGTGTGTATTCCACAGCTTTCTTATCCATTTATCTATCAATGGATGGATACTTGGGCTGCTTCCATAATTTGGCTATTATCAATAATGCTGCAGTAAACATGGGGTGCATATATCTTTTCAAATTAGTGTTTTTCTGTTCTTGGGGTAAGTACCCAGTAGTGGAATTACTGGATCATAGAGTAATTGTATTTTTAATTTTTTGAGGAATCTCCATACTGTTTTCCACAGTGGCTGCACCAGTTTGCATTCTTAGCAATAATTCAAGAGGGTTCATTTTTCTCCACATCCTCACTGACACTTGTTGGTTCTTTGTTTTTATTTTTGTTTTGTTTTTTTTTTTTTATTTCAGCCATTCTGACAGGTGTGAGATGATATCTCATTGTGGTTTTGATTTGCATTTCCATGATGATGAGTGATGTTGAGCATCTTTTCATGTGTCTGTGGGCCATCTGTTTATCTTCTTTGGAAAAATGTCTATTGATATCTTCCACCCATTTTTTAAACTGGATTATTTGTTTTTGGGGTGTTGAGTTGTACAAGTTCTTTATATATTTTAGATATTAACTCTTTGTTGGATATGTCATTTGCAAATATCGTCTCCCAGTCAGTAGGTTGTCTTTTATCTTTGTTGATTATTTCCTTTGGGGTGCAGAAGGTTTTTATTTTGATGTAGTCCTAACAGTTTATTTTTTGAAAGTAGAATATTTTATTTTATTTTTTTAATATTTTATTTATTTGAGAGAGAGAAAGGGAGAAAGAGAGCATGAGTGGGGAAGGGAGGGGCAGAAGGAGAGGGACAAGCAGACTCCCTGCATCAGCCCCAGTCTGATGATACTGGGCTTGATCCCAGGATTCTGGGATCATGACCTGAGCCAAAGGCAATCACTTAACTGATTGAGCCCCCCAGATGCCCCTGAAAGCAAAATATTTTAAATTTAGATAATACTTTTTTCTTTTTATTACCTTTTTATTGAAGTATAATTAACATACAATATTATATTGATTTCAGGTGTACAAAATATTGATCCAACAATTCTATACATTACTCAGTGCTCACCATGATAAGTTTAGTTACCATTGGTCACCCTATAGCATTATTAAAATAATATTGACTACATTCCCTGTGTTGTATTTTTTATCTCCTTACCAAGAGAAGTTTGTACCTCTTACTCCCCCTTATCTGCTTTACCCAACCCCCCCCCCCCACCCTTTTCTGGAAACCACCAGTTGTTTTCTGTATTTAAGAGTCTCTTTCTTGGGTTTTTTGTTCATTTGTTTTTTATTTCTATTTTTTAAAGATTTATTTAACTTGGGGGGGGTGGGGAAGGACAGAGAGAATGGGAGAGACAAAGTCTCAAGCAGACTCCCCACTGAGTGCAGAACCTGATGTCGGACTTGCCGTCATGACCCCGAGATCATGACATGAACCAAAACCAAGAGTTGGATGCTTAAGAGACTAAGCCACCTACGTGCCCCTCATTTGTTTTTCAGATTCCACATATAGTGAAACCGTATTATATTTGTCTTTATCTGACTGACTCTTTGCACTTAGCATAATGCCCCCTAGGTCCATCTATGTTGTCACAAATGGCAAGATTGCATTCTTTTTTTATGGCTGAGTATAGATTGTGTATACATACGACATCTTCTTTATCCTTTCATCCATTGATGGGCACCTGGACGGTTTCCATATCTTGGCTACTGTAAATAATATTGTAGTAAACATAGGGGTGCATATATCTTTTTGGATTAGTGCTTTTTTTCTGGGGGGGGAATACCCAGAAGTGGGATAGCTAGATCATATAGTAGTTCTGTTTTTAATTTTTAAGGAACCTCAATACTATTTTTCATAGTAGTTTCACCAATTTACATTTTCACCAACAGTGTATGTTCCCTTGTTTCTATACCTCTCCAACACACATTTCTTGTCTTTTTGATAATAGCCATTCTGACAGGTGTGATACAATATCTCATTGTGGTTTCAGTTTGCATTTCCTTGAGGACTGGTGATGTTGAGCATCTTTTCATGTGCCTATTGGCCATCTGTATATTTTCTTTAGAAAAATGTCTATTTAGATTCTCAGCCCATTTTTTTAAATTTAGGTAACAGTTTTTTTAATTGGATTTCATGAAAAGAGATTCATGCCAAAACAGCAAAGATTTTGCATTAGTGAGAATACTAATAAATCTGTATCAGCAGAAAAGAAAACAATGAGAAAACAGAAATTCCCATATGTATGTGCAAAGTCATTACAGATAAACATAATTTTGTCATGAGTGACATGAGTGATACTACCCTGTTTTGAAATGTTCTGTGATGTAGACAGTGATTCAAATGATTTTGCCTGAGGAAAGGATTGGATTTTAATTTCACACTTGTAGTCTCTTCCTCTGAATAATTTTGGCACCTTATTATAAATACAATATGTTTTTGAATATCAGAATTTCTTTCAGAATATTGTACTCCTGATCTCCATGAGATTGTGAAATACTACCCAAAAGTATAAAGAAAGAAAAACGAGAATTCTTCGTAACTACCAGGGCTTGTGTTTAAACATTAATTTACGTAAGACTAAGGAAGTGGTCTTAAACAATGTACTTAATATCTAGATTATTAGTTACCTCATTTGTAAAACCAGGGTGCTTACAATACTCTCTCCATATGTATTCTGCAAGAATAAAATAATAAGCTTATGTGCAAACATACCTAGACATGCCTGAATCATATTGTCATATAGACAAATCAGAATCTAAATTAAAAGTTTTTCTCAGAATAATGTAATAAATAGTATTAGAAAATATAGTATTTGATAAACCTATAAACAACCTCAGAATGACTTTTAAAAAAGTACTTTAGTGTGATAGGCATTGGCTGGGTATATATTTTTCCCTTTCATGCAGTGATATAGAATGAGCTCTGGTCCCAGTGAGCTATAGCCAAAAGGAGACTGGGAAGGGAAGCCCTCTCTGACAGAGTCAAAGTGATTATAGCCACTTCTCTTCTAGGAGCCAACAATCGGATACATGAGGTTAGTTCCAGAAGTAATGTCAGTGTTTCTGATCCAGTACTGATATGGTACTCTATAACAGAACTATTCTTCAAGCCCTTACCAACTTCCCACTAGCACTTCCTCTCATTGCTGGGTGGAGAATTAAACCACATTCTTTTTAAAAATACATAAAATTATTGAAGAGGTATTTCCATATTCTGGAGAAGAGAGATTTGTTTCCCCAATTGTGACTTCAATCCACCCTCAAAAAAAGAAAAATTCAGGTGAGTTTGTATTATATAACTTGCTTCTCACAGAGCCTTTTGTTTATAAAAGGCCTCCTTTTTGGGGGTGCAGTGTAATATATGAATCTAAAACTCAGCTGTTCCAGGATGTTTCTGTCTATTCTGTCACACAAATAACAACGCCTTCATCGATATCCTTGTGTTCTTTATATATCACTAGTGCATGAAGAGTTGAGGCTAATAACACTCATCCTTGCTTGGAAATGGCAGGAGTACTTACTAATCCTCAGTGTGACAATATCTTCTTTTTCCCTAAACAGATATATTTGTAATAACTGTGAACAGTCCTTCTTATACAATTAATTCTAAAATTTACAAGTATAGTATATATAAGCACTTTAGTTTCTACAAATTTTGTTTACATAAAATTCTATTAACTCAATTTCCCTGATATATTTTTTAAAGATTTTATTTATTTATTTGAGAGAGAGAATGAGAGAGAGAGAGCACATGAGGGGGGGAAGGTCAGAGGGAGAAGCAGACTCCCTGCTGAGCAGGGAGCCCGATGCGGGACTGATCCCGGGACTCCAGGATCATGACCTGAGCCGAAGGCAGTTGCTTAACCAACTGAGCCACCCAGGCGCCCTCCCTGATATTTTTTGAGAAAATCTTGAGAAATTTGCTCTTTTCCAGAAATAAAGGCAGGTAGTCAGTTTATTTACAAAATGTTGACTTGCCCTAAGTTAGAAAATATACATAAACTTAAAACTGACCTCTATATTTTTCATTATAGAGGGAGTTTGACTGCACTTATGCAAAGAACACTATATATTGAGCAATATTTATTGAATTGTGAATGACTTGTTCTTTCCTCCTAAACATCATTTAACTGTTTCCCATTTAATATTAAGTGTAGACAGAGATAGGTTATGCATATACCTGAGAAGCAAGAAGTTTTGAGTTTATTAACCACAAAGCAGTTTAGCCAAATGGAAGCTACATCATCAGCCATGACATAATAGTTAAGTTGACTGAATGTCTCATGCAGTAGCATGCCACACATTGCCTATTTTCAAGGCTTAGTTCAAAATATATTTCCCAGTTACAGATACAGAAACCATAGTCACTACAATTACAGCAATAAAGGTATAGATCAGGGTCCCACAGATTCATTCACTTACTCGCTTGTTTTTGTTCATTTATTCTTTCATTCTTCAATCATTTGAGCATAATGCAAAGAAAAACAAAGGAAGTTCAATGTATTGTAACAAATAATGTGTGTGACATAAAAGGAGAGATGGTTAGATCATTTATAATAAAATGAGTGATTTGGGTTTAATAATATATATTGTCCATACTATACCTTTACTTGTAAGACAAAAATTTATAATACATGAATATATATACACTTATATATGAAAATTGCACTTAAGCTCTAAATCTATATGCAGATGTTATCTAATTAGTTATTTTATCTACCAACATAAGAAGTAAATATTGATGTTGAAAGTTTAAAGGATGGGAGATAGCTGATATTCTGGGCCTAAAATCTTGGAATTTATTAGTATTGGAAAGTTACAGAGTCATTATACATCCTACAGTATTATTCCTTAATCAGCTTAGGAACAGTTATTTGCCTTTAGTACCATTCATATATTTTTATTGCACAATCTTATTTTTGGAATATTTCAAACAATTTTTCCCATAGAAACCAATTCTACTGGGAAGGAGTTAATGTGTGTTGGCCCTATGAATTTAAAAAAAAAAAAAAAACCACACTCTGGAAAACACAGGTTAAACTTGGTTGAGCCATTGTCAAATCCTCTGTGACCTGCTTTCCTTCTACCTTCTTTTAAATATTTTGTCTCCGCACTTCCTCATTACTTCTGGTCATGACACTCTCTGTAACTGTCAGGGATTGCATTCATTGAAGAACACTCACATCAGTTCTTTCAAATGTTGACGCTTACCTCCTCACCTAAAAATAACTTACTGTAATTTGTATTTTCCTTCAGAAACAAGCTGATTAAATAGAATTCACATTTTTCTGATTCTCATCCATAAGTTCAAGCATCTTTAGTTTTTCACCATCTTCCACAGAGTTCCGTTGTACCACACATATATTCTATAATCCAGCCACCTCCCCATTTTCCCTATTTTTACATTATGCCACCTGAAACTGGAATTCATGGTTACCAAAATTTGCTTTTATTTAATTAAAATTACATTTTTATTGCCCCATCCAACTCCTTTCCTTATTTGAAACCCAGAAGTCTGTTGAAGTCAGCTTTTCCCCAAAGCCATCGTAGTTTGAAGCACTTTATAATACAAACCCTAAATAATTCAGTACAGAGGCTGAACAACCTTCTTGCCTCCCAATGCAGCTTCCAAATCTTTATTCTCCTGCTCTCTAGTAAATATCTCTGCTGCCCCAAGGTTCAGGGAACCTACAATATTAAACTGCTATGTCTCCCCAGCTTTGTCATTTGCTCATACACAAACAAATGGTCACTTTTGTTTTGAATTTGGTTACTTCCCAAATTCACTGAGGAGTATCTAGCTCAGTCGTTTCTTTACTGTGCCAATTTCTGATATTTTCATACACTATTTTTCCATCAATGGTTATGTCCTCCAAAACGCACTGGAGTAGATTCCTTTATCTCCTTCTCCCTAATGACTTTCCTTTCCAATCCGTCCCAATTTGAGAACTCCCTGGATCTCATCATTACTTGGAATTAAACATAAAACCTTAAGTGGCCACAGTCCATCAGTTATTACCCCCTTTCTATAGATTTATCCATTCTCTGTTTATGAGTGTTTTCTCAAGATTTAGTGTTGTCTATATTTTTAGAAACAGAACTTTTCTGACATCAGCACTTTCAGAATCATCTGGAGTTTTTGTAAAAATGCAGATTGATGGGCATCATCCCCCCAATTTTTAATTGAATAGGTATAGACAGATGTCTCCAGGAAAGATTTTCTCTCTACTCTTCATTTCTCATGACTTCAGTGCATCAAGTGCTGGCATCCATACCCAACACTTTTCTGAAGGGACTCTAGCTAACATCACCTGCATATTGTTATATCTAATCATACTTCCTGGCCCTCAACTACTTGAAAATTCATTACCTTGAAAGAGTGGACATCTGCATCTACAAATAATGTCTTTCACTAGACTCAGTGACAGTCTCCCTTTTACTCCCTTTCAATTTCTGTTTTTTTAGTCTCATTTGGGAACACCTCTATGCCACATAACTTTTTTTTTCTCTTTTAAGTTTTTAAATTCCAGTTAGTTGACATATAGTGTAATATTAATTTCAGTAGTAGAATTTTGTGATTCATCACATAACCTACAACACCTAGTGCTCATGACAAGTGCCTCCCATACCCATCACATAAATAGGCATATTTGTATTTTCTTAGACACACAGTCATAAGAATGTATGATGCTATTTTATGTGGTTCAAATATTACATAAATATTAAACTCTACAGATCATGAAGCAAATTGCTTCTATTGAAAATTTAGGGAAATTTATTCATACTTAGATCCTTATGATTTGTACATTCACTAGTTGTTTAGTACTGCATTGTATTTTTAATCCACAATTTACCTATATACCCTCCTACTGAGGAAAAATTAACTTATTTCTACCCTGGGAGGATTAATATAGTACTATAATCTATATTCCTACACATGTATCCACATTCATCAGTTCCTCCAAGATAAATTACCTGAAAATAGGATTGTTGTATTTATTTGCTCTCTCACTTTTTCGTGGTATTGCTAAATTGTATCCTAAAATGGAATTTATAGGGCTACAAAAAAATTATCCGTTTGTATGGTGTTAAATTTTACCTCAAGGAACTGTTAATTTCTTGATTGATAGTGAGATTGAACATTTGATAATGCATCTATTTTATAGTCATCTCCATATTTGTGAATTATACTTCATTTAAAAAGTACAACTTTACTTAAACAGTTTATATAATTTATTATGAAAAGCCCAACTCCTCCAAAAAATGGCAGCCTCCTGACAAAAGCAAACTGTCTTATTGAGGAGCCCCAGGTCGAGCAACTAAGAGTCAGTCCTTGTCTTCCTCTCTCGTTCTCTGCCCTTGCATACGCGTACATTCATTACACTGATGCAGAATTGACAAATATAAACAAGGTGGAATTGAATATTCAGAGAACATATAAAGAGTTGTTTTTTAAATTTAAAGATAAAGATTTAATTTAAAGATCAATTTAAAGATATATAAAATGTCAGAGTTCAGTGTGTTTAATTAAACTGCTAAAAGTGAGTACTGAAAATATCTATCTTTATTGAGTCACTGAGTTCAATCAGTTGCTTAATTATATGACATAGTGTCATGAACACAAAGAAACTATTTTTTTATGTCCTTCTCTAAATAAAATGTGGAAGATTTTACTGTCAAATCCTAAACCTAGACATTTGACACTATACCACAATAGCTATGCTAATGTTACAGGATAGAAATTTAATTTGGAATTAATAAATTTTGAGTTAAACACAAACAGAGCTAGCTAGGAAGATGCAAAAATTCAGTCAGTAAAAAATGTAAAACCCCAACTGCAACAATAAAATTACTAATGTCACTTTATTAATGTATTGCTGTACTTTGGAGCATATTTTTTAACACAATTAAAAAAATACCTGTAATGTTTGCATAAGCAATATAAATGACATTATACTTATGAATATAATTTGTAAACCAAACACATAATAACAGGTGAATATTATAAATAGTCATGAACATTTCATTATAAGTAAGTTTGTGGTTGTGAAAATATAGCTACGTTGGGCACCTAAAGACACAGGGGTGCCTGGGTGGCTCAGTCGTTAAGCGTCTGCCTTTGGCTAAGATCATGATCCTGGAGTCCTGGGATCGAGCCCTGCATCGGGATCCCTGCTCAGTGGGAAACCTGCTTCTCCCTCTCCCACTCCTCCTGCTTGTGTTCCCTCTCTTGCTGTGTCTCTCTCTGTCAAATAAATAAATAAAATCTTAAAAAAAAATAAACTAAGACAATTTTCTCATATTTCAGAGAATTTACAGGAGTTACTGACTTTGAGGGTTTGTGATTTGAGGTTACAAACATACAGTGGAGACAAGGACATTCTTAGGGGATAACCATTAAGAAAACTATGCCTCTTAATTTAGACTCCATTAAGAAATACTTATAAACTAAATGAGTTATCTGATTACATGACATTCCTTTTATCCAGTTTACTTTATGTCTGCCTCAGAATTTATAGAATTCTGATTACTCTTAATAGCTATAAATAAGAACCATTTCTATTGTGGATCTACTTGAGAAATTTCAGTGCCTTATGATATGAGTACTTCTTACTCCATTCACCCTTCTCTGATCATATTGGCTAAAATATTTAAGCAAACTGTGATTACTAATGCCACATGATAAAAGAAGTAATGCCAATTGCACTCTTCTTCCATCCTTCTACAACCTAACTCCAGTAGAAGCCTATGTTTATGGTCACTTCTTTATCATTGAGAAAGATGTGATTGCATTGCTTTCTATTACTTAGGGTCGAGGCATAACTAGGCTAAAGTGAAGGATCAGGGATTTGTGTACTCTTCACATGAGAAGGAGAGTATGTTTATTGAAACCTTAACTTCTCTTGATTTATAACCTCTTAATTTTCTTTATATCAACTCATACCATTTTTAAACCATTAAGTTTCATCTTTATCTGTGTCTACCACGAGACCATGAGTTTCATGAGGGAAGGTATTTATGATTTATCCGAGACCACTCAGAAAATTACTCTTTATTTCCACAGGAAAGAGTAGAATCAAGTGTTCATGTAGGATTTCCTTAAAACTTAATGTTTAGCAAATTTTAAAAATAAGTTAGAATATTCATTTGTTTTATTGTTTTTTAATCAGACACTCTGGAAAACAGTATGGAGGTTCCCAGAAAGTTAAAAATAGAACTACCCTGTCATCTAGTAATTGCGTTACTAGGTCTTTACCCAGAGGGTTAAAAATAATACTGATTCAAAGGGATACATGTACCCTGATGTTTATAGCAGCATTATCTACAATAGTAAAATTATGAAAGCAACCCAAGTGTTCATCGACTGAGAAATGGATCAAGAAGAGGTGGTATATTTATTCAATGGAATATTACTCAGCACAAAAATGAACTCTTGTCATTTGCAATGATATGGCTAGAGCTAGATGCTAAGCAATAACTCAGAGAAAGACAAATATCATATGATTTCACTCATATGTGGAATTTAAGAAACAAAGGAGCAAAGGGGTTAAAGAAAAAGAGAGAAATCCAGAAACAGACTCTTAATTTTAGAGAATAAACTTATGGTTACTGGAGGGGAAGGGGCTGGCGAATGGGTTCAGTAGGTGATGGGGATTAAGGAATTTACTTGTGATGAGCACAAGCTGATGTATGGAAGTGTTGAATCACTATATTGTACCCCTGAAACTAATATAACACTGTATATTAGCTAACTGGAATTAAAATAAAAACTTAAAAAAAAATAAGTTAGAACATACTATGACCAGATGGTTAGTTCATCCAAAAAAGCTTAAATATAGATTTTATTGAGTCATCATGTCTTACATTATTACATTTTTATGTAATTATGTTTTAGTGTTATGTCTAGCAAATAGATGTCGTGTACTTGCTTCAAATTATTTAGAATACTTATGTATTTCTGATATTTACTATCTGCCTAGCATATAATTAGATGATAAACTTTCAGCTCTCATGTATATGTAACTGAAGTACAGAATATTTCTAAAGGTTGAAATTATTTCAACTTAATTGAGATATAACTTGCTTTATTTGTAATAGTATTATACTATTTTATCTTAATTTGAGAATGTGATATTTTTCAAATTCTGTTCATTTTATTTTATATCATAAGATATAAAAATAATATAAATATTGAATATATTGATTATTGTGAAATATTTCTTGATTAAATGTAATAAGGCCATCATAGAAGAAAGAGTAGTTTTCTAAAATACAAACATGAAATTACTTAATTTCATCAACTAAAATAGAAGATATTCTGATTTTTGCACAAGATATTTAATATTTCACTAGATAGATAAAATCAGTTTTTTAACAGCTATGAATTACTAAAAATAACTGATATTTTAAATGAAAAACTTTGATATAGCATATAAGAAGATATAATTCATCAGAATGGTTACCATAAGTCGAAATTCCTGAGGGAAAAAATATTTCGGTTAATGCAAGTCCTATTTTTTTATATCAATAAGAATTAGCTCTAACTACCTTACAAACAGCTTGGGGATCTAGAATATCTGTTTCCGTCATAACGTTTCCTTAGCATCTTAACACCAAGAGCTAATAAGGCTGACAGCACATAAATACAGTAAAAATTAAGTTGTTTTGACAATTCATAGAAAGGGGACACTACCAAAATAAATTGGATGTTTAAGAAAATCACTCAACTGACTAAATCTCCTTGGATTTTCTTAAGGCACTCGGGATTGAAATAGTGACCTTTTAATCCCTTTTTTGTTGTTGTTTTTTTTTTTAATCTAACAAAATCTAAAATAGATTGAAATAAACACCTCATTCTTCCTCTTAAACAGATAATTTAATCTAAGCTGTAACAATATCACACTAATTCCTTAAAGCTTAAATATTTTAAAGAAAACATTGAAAGCATCTTGCATCACATTGTGAATTTAGGAAATACATGTTTTCGTGAACACTACACCAAAATATGATGTACTGTATGGTGACTAACATAACATAATAAAATAAAACAAAATTAAAAAAACCCAACAAACCACCTTTTAATTCAGCAAATAAATTAATCTGGTTCTAAACCTACCATCTACAAAAATTGCACCCTGAAATAAATACAGTACTTGTTTATAGGTATTAACGATGTCTGTAGAATTTTACTTACAGTATTAAATAGTCAAGGTAGTCAAGGTATAATTGATATGCTCCAAGTATAATATATATTTTATAGAGATTAATGGATATATTTTGCAATTTTCTAATTTGAATTCCAAATGGTATCTACTGTGCAACCAGTAGTTCAGAAATGCCTTTCAACTTCTTGGACACTACGTCTTGCTTTCAAGGAAGAGAGGACTAGACTGGGTGCTCTTATTTTTCCTACCTATATAGTAAATGTGAAAATGACACTTATCTGTGGGGTCCACATTAAATAGGATCATTTATCCGCATTTATTAGAATATTTTCTATAAATAATATCCAACGAATATGAGAGGCTGTTGTGATTATAGTTTTTATTATCTTAGACTCTGAAATACCTAAGGTATGGGGTAATACAGAGAATTAAAACTAATTTAGATATCATTACAAATTCTCCTCTCTCTAGTAGGTCTGGTTAACAATGTTATTGATTGTGATTCATAATTATTAATTTTAAACACTCCAAACACATTGTAAACTCATTAATTTGCACCTGTATACATTTATATAAGTTGATATATTTTCATATTCTCAACATATATATAAATATAAAATGGGTTGATGACATATAATGTATAATACTATTTCTCTATAATTTTCTCCTTTTTGAGAAACTGAAATAAGTGCCCATGTGGAAGCATGCAATTCATACATCTTACAAGGACTTTTATTCAGGATATAGAAAGAACACTTCTAACTCAAAAATAAAAAAGACAACAAAATTAAAATACGAAAATTATGTGAATAGGCAGTTTTCCAAAGAAGATAGGTAAATGCACAAAAATCATATAAAAAGGTATTCAACATCTTTTGCCATCAGTAAAATTCAAATCAAAATTACATTAGGGTTGGGACACTTGGATAGACTGTGGTGGCCGGCAACTTTCTATGATGTGGGTGGCGAGATATATGGGTTTTATTCTTAAAGAATTCAGGAAACTATGCATTTATTTTGGGTGGTTTTCTGTATCTGTATTTTATTTTACAATAGAGTTGAAAATAAAAAAATTACAACAGGAAAGTACTTTACATCCACTAGGTGGTAATAGTAATAATAATAATAAATAACAAGTGTTGGTGAGAATGTGGAGAAATTGGAATCCTCGTATGCTACTGGTAGAAATGTAAATTGATGCAATGGCTTTGTTAAATAGTCTAGTTATTCCTCCAGATATTAAAGATAGAATTACCATATAACTCAGCAGTTTCACTCCTAGGTATTTACCCAAGATAAATGAAAACTATATTTGCACAAAATTTGTTCATAAATGTTCAAAGCAGTGTTACTCATAGCAGCCAAAATGTGGACACAACCCAAATGCTCATCAGTTGTTGAATGGATAAATCAAATGTAGCATTTACATATGGTGGAATATTATTCAGTAATGAAAATAAATCAAATGCAGATATATGCCACAACATGAATGAACCTTGAAAATATTTTTCTGTAGAAAATATCATTCAAAAAAGGCTGCATTATTATATAAATCCATTTGCATGTAATGTTCAAGATAGGCAAATCTATGGAGACAGAAAGAATTCTTATTGCTTAGGACTGGGACTAAAGAGGAAGTTGGTATGGATTGCTAATGAATACAGTGTTTCTGTTTTGGGGAGATTGAAATATTCTAACATTGAGTGTATTATTGTTTTCATAACTCTGAATATACTAAAATCCATTGTCTTACATACTTTTAATGGGTGAATTGTATAGGCTGACATATTTCAATAGAACTTTATAATCAAAGAATAAATAATACCCAGTTTTGAACAGTTAAATGAATACACAGTAGTCATATTCAATGCCTAAATTGAAGGTAGCGGAACATGAAATGAAACAAACTGTAAGTGTCATATTAGGTAATATTTTTACCCATAAATATTAAATTTATTCACTTGCAGATACAGAATAATTAAGAATATAAAGTATCCTTAAAAAAATCTGCAGGTGTGTCTATACACAAAAACTATGTATATCTTTGTTTGCATTGAGGGAAGCTGTTTGCAGTGACCCAGAGAGAAAGTTATTGAAGCTGCCGTAAAGCATCCATTCTATCCTTTTGAAATGTGCACTTCTATATTTGACTGATTAACTGTATTGAAATGTTTACATAAGCTACATGCAGTTATAATAACTATTAATTTTTTCAAGTGAAACCTGTGGCTCAGAATGTATTTAAGTAGTATGTCAGAAGGTAGAAAGCTAGTCAGGCAAAAACTGTGGTTAAACTCTGTTAAGTTTTATTCCCAATCCTATGAACTTTCTGGTTCTCTTAACTGCCACAGATAAATTAATTTGAAAAAAAAGATTTACTGCATCTATTAAGACTCAAGAAGAAACCCATTTAGGTTATTAATATGGTCTTCCCTACATAAAAAGGATGAGAGAGATAAATGTTAGAATTTGCATAATGCTTCTCTTACTGAACATTTATAAATTTTGCAAATTATTCAGCCAAACCTATTGAAAATCATATGCTCCTGCTTCATGTTATTTATTCAGTTTTTATCATAGTACAAAACCAAACCAATAAGGCAGTTATTTGCTCTCGATTTAATATTCCCTCACTAAAATAAAAATTTTAAATACCCTAAGTTGGTTAATTTCAAATCTTTTCTCAGTGATTAAAAACAAACAAAAAACTATAAACACTGTAATTTCTCCATGAGCGAATATTCAGTATAGCAGTGTTGATCTATTCAGTTTACCATTAACTCCAAAGTAGCTCTTCTTACTCCATTTCAAAAATCTTCAAGTTCTTGAATCTCAAAAGGGACTGTGTTATGTTGATACTAATGTATAATTTCATTTTGTAGAAGCAACAAGCATTTAATTTTTGAATATTCTATAAATCTTCTGATTTACAAGGAAAAATATAATATTAATTTCTTCCTACATAATACATATGAATCTGTTTCAGATGTTAAACTCTCTGTTTCTTCTTAAGCGAAGACTTTAAATAACCAGATACAGCATGACCACACCTTCTACTTGGATTTAAAATAATATTAATACTTAATTGAAAGGTATGTAATTTCTTCAGGTTGAAATAACCAGGGATTAAATACATGTCCAGTCACTGTGAAATAATTTTTCAAAGGTTGACATTTTAATTTTCATGAGTTCAATTTAATTTCCACAATATTTTTCTGTGTGTATAAGGCTTCAGGATCATATATTTGATATTTAAATCAAGATTATGTCATCAGTACAGTGATAATATGGCAGATAAATTCACAAGTTTCATGTAATAACCTGTAAAACAGATAGGAATATTTAAAGTATACTCAGAACTACAAGCAATTCTTTATTTCTGCATTTGAAATGACATTATATATTTGCTAATAATACTTAGAGAAGAATGACAGTGAACAGTGTTCATATCTACCTTTATTTTAAGTAGATTATACTTATATGTTTATCTGTCTGTCATCTATCATCTATCCATCTATTTAATTTAGTATGTTTTAAAAACCAACACACATACACATAAGTAAATTCATGTACATACATACATCTAGTAACTAAAATTATTGTATAGAAAACACAAAAATAGATGAGTTATTGGGTGTTTGTGTGAAATCATGTGTGGCCATACGGGAGAAAATAAATAGTTCAAACTAGTGCCTAATGTTAATCCCCAATTAGAATAAAAATAAAATGTTCTGAACCAAAATAAATCTAATACATGAAAAAAGAAAAAGGAAAAATAAATAAAAACAAAGCAAGGTAAATAAAATACAGAAAAATGAGATGCCATATAAAATCCTAAAATTATGTGAATAAATGTGTGTTTGTTTAATCTACTATAGCAGAAAGAACACACTACATATTTAAATTCATTATGGTTATATGATGTACTTATCAAAGGCAAGTAGTTTAATGTGATTGGTAATGAACATGTACATAAGTATGGCTGATTGTTAGAAAGTCTATATATTATTAAGGGCATGTTGATAAGCAAAGGCATTGTATTTCAGAACAAACACTGGGGGAATGAGGTATTCAGTTTTTCACTCCATAGATAATCATTATATCATCAGGGAAAATATGTCCTAATCGTATCACCATAAGGATATTGCAAGTATCCAATAATTAGATAATGAACAATATATTGGGGGTGGAGCAAAATATTATATACTGAAAATAACTTAAAGAGAAATCAACACTATGTGGAGACTGAACACTGGCAGTACAGTGGAAAGGAGATTAGAAGTTATTCATGTTTCTTCTTTGGACTGACTGTGTGACATGATATTAAATAGATTGGGGGTTGTAGAAAACAGTGGTAAAAATGGGTGAGAGAGGCAGCAGTGAGAAATTAGAATTCATTTGGGGATGTGTTATGAGGCAGACAAATATAGGTATCCAATATTAATGTGATAAATGTCTTGATCTCAGGAGAGAGAACACAGTTTATAATTCAGGTTTGAGAATTGTGGAAGTTCATAATTTATTTGCCCAGATGTATTTGTTTTTATTTGTTTTTAATTTTTTATTGTTATGTTAATCACCATACATTACATCATTAGCTTTTGATATAGTGTTCCATGATTCATTGTTTGTCCATAACACCCAGTGCTCCATGCAGAATGTGCCCCCTTTAATACCCATCACCAGGCTAACCCATCCCCCCACCCCCCTGAACCCTCAGTTTGTTTTTCAGAGTCCATCGTCTCTCATGGTTCGTCTCCCCCTTCGACTTACTCCCCTTCATTCTTCCCCTCCTGCTATCTTCTTCTTTTTTTTTTTTTTCTTAACATATATTGCATAGATGTATTTGTTTTTAAATCTTAGGTAATTGACCTTTATGGTGGGAGATTTTCTTCCCTGAATGCCCAGATTCATACCTTCACTTCATATGTGTATGTATATGACACATTCCAGACCAATTTAATTTTTTCTGCTAGAAACTGGGGCAGAAATGTGGTAAATCACTCCTTTGACCTCTTAGGAAGATAAATCAGTTTCTGTTGCTGAAATCCAAAGACTGTCATCTCTTCAAAACTTATAAAGCTCTTGTGGTTAAGCTCTTTAATTCTATAAACTATTTTCTTTTCTTTTTGTTAGTCATTGTTGGTTTCTGTAGCTGGCAAACAGAAAACTCAGTAAATTATTGAAATTGGTTTCCAGAAAGCGACCCTAGAGGTATTATTCCCTCTGGAATATGATGTGTTCGGAATTAAATACTGAGCTGCATTTCAGTGAATGGCAATGAGCGTCTGATTCATATTTCAAAGTGGTAAAAGAACAGTTTATTTTAGGAAGTTGAGAAACAGGTGCTCAAACTATGGCTGTGGTCATGTGGCACCATGAGTTTGTTGAAGGAGATGCTGTGAGCAAGATAGTTGCTGCTATAGGGTGACTTAAAAGTTAATATCAGTATCGGAGGCACAGTTTAAGGAAGGTGATTTGACATTAATGAAAACACAGAAATCTATACACTCAAATATCAAGTGGAGGGTCTGCTTCTCAGTTGAAAATCTGTGTGGGATTTTTCAACTCTGACCATAGACAGTTACAGATGGTTTCCCTGGCAGGCTTAATGGGAGAATGTTGCCCACCCCACACTAGACTTGGTACACAGCCAATTTGCTGCAGTCTCTGAGGGGAATTGTAGCCTTGAGGCTCCTGGCTAGGCATCCTCTTTGTATGTTTGCCTTCCTAAGCCCAAGCACTTTAATTCATAGGTCTATTTATCTGAGGTCTAAGGTGGAAGTCTTCTTCAGGTACCTCTAGAGGCTTCTTTATGAAGGAGGGGGGAAGGAGAAAACTTGAAGACACTTTTCCCCCTCTCTGACTCTGTTTCAGTGCTTTTCCACTTCTAGACCTTCCGCCCACTTCAGAGCCCATTAAACTTCTGGCGCCTTTGGTTCAGGGCTCTCTCAACAGTGAGACAATACACCTCTCTTATGTACACTGATCAGTCAACCAGTGCATTGTTCCATGGGTGAAAATGGAACAGAGACAGTCCATTTTCTCCGGTTTTAAACTCTTGATTATTACCATTGCAATAAGTGCTTAAAAGGCTTAACTCATTCATTTTTGTCTAGTTGCTTAAATCATGTACCTCCACACCTGGGACATCAGCTCTGTCCCTCTAGCTCAGCTGTGCTCCTGAAATCAAGTTCACCACACACACAGAATGTAACCCAGTGTTTTTCCCCATTCATACTGAAAGATCCTATTATTCATTATGACTCTAAAAATGAGATCATTTTTTTTGGCAAACTGGTTGGTTGATTCTTTAGGTTCCTGCATTATAACGTCAGTGGAATTTACAATCAGCTGTGCTATGTGTATGAACTTGAAGGCACTGATCGATAAAAAATGGGATAAGAAACATTAGAGAATTGCTGTCATGATGGATATGAAAAGCTTGGAGAAATGTCTCCACTGTGGAAACCTTGCCTGAGAAAGCCACTTTCTCTTGCAGAGGAAAGTAAATGAAGCTCAAAGTCCCTTTCCTAGTAATAATTTCATAAAAATTACTGTAAAACCAGGATAAATGCCATGCAGCCCTTAGGGGTTTGAAGGTAAAAAATCAGAATACCAAAGAAAAGGATTTTACTTACAGAGTGTGTACAAATTTAGAAGTTTATAAGAAATCTTGCAAATGTTTGCATCTGCTTTGCAAAAGGGAATAAAATTATTGATATGAGCTTACTTATTAGGAGATTTACAGAGTTCTAAATTGGGAGGATATATTGCCTTTAAAATGGCTTTGTTCCTTTCCTGCTATCTTTTTTTTTTTTTTTTTACATATAATGTATTAATCATTTCAGAAGTACAGGTCTGTGATTCAACAGTCTTATACAATTCACAGCGCTCACCATAGCACACACCCTCCCCAATGTCTATCACCCAGCCACCCCATCCCTCCCACCCCCCACACTCCAGCAACCCTCAGTTTGTTTCCTGAGATTAAGAATTCCTCCTATCAGTGAGGTCATATGATACATGTCTTTCTCTGATTGACTTATTTTGCTCAGCATAATACCCTCCAATTCCATCCACGTTGTTGCGAATGGCAAGATCTCATTCCTTTTGATGGCTGCATAATATTCCATTGTATATATATATACCACATCTTCTTGGAAGAATGAAGGGGGGGGAAATCAGAGGGGGAGAGGAACCATGAGAGACTATGGACTCTGAGAAACAAACTGAGGGTTCTAGAGGGGAGGGGATGGGGGAATGCGTTAGCCTGGTGATGGGTTATTAAAGAGGACACATACTGCATGGAACACAGCAGTTATACGCAAACAATGAATCATGGAACACTACATCAAAAACTAATGATGTAATGTATGGTGATTAACATAACAATAAAAAATAAAAAAGTAAAATAGCTTTGGTTTGTTTTGGGTTTATATCCTGGGTTCTGGAGAAAAAAAGATTTAGAATAGAAACAGTTTTCGGCATAGTATTATAAAGGCATTCAGTGATTGTAGGATAATAAATATTTAGATTGGCTCTATTATAGGCATGTAGCTCATGGATCCTCTCAGTGTCTCCCTCAGATTCTGGACAACTATTTTTTTCCTTCTTCATGATGTTGAAGAAAATCAGAGTATTTAAAAAAGTGACTTAGCATTAGCAGGCCAGGAATGCTAGCATGAATGGCTATAATAAAAATTGAGAACAGTTGATCAACATAAATTTCGATGACCATGTTCCCGTGAATAAATATGATATATATAATCATGTGAGACCAAACATTTAATAAGACATCAAGAAGCAACAAAATAGGTCAATCATATTTTTTATAAATTGCTATCTATGCCTACTTATTTGTTCATATATACAATGGAATATTACTCAGCCATCAGAAGGGATGAATACTACCATTTGCATTGACATGGGTGGAACTGGAGGGGGTTATGCTAAGTGAAATAAGTCAAGCAGAGAAAGACAATTATCATGTGGTTTCACTTATATGTGTAACATAAGGAATAGCATGGAGGAGCATAGGGGAAGGGAGGGAAAACTGAATGGGAAGAAATCAGAAGAGGGAGACAAACCATGAGAGACTCTGGACTCCGGGAAACTAACTGAGGGTTACAGAAGGGAAGGGGTTGGGGGGATGGGATAACCCGGTGATGGGTATTAAGGAGGACACATAATGCATGGAGCACTGGGTGTTATATGCAACTAATGAATCATCGAACACTGCATCAAAAACTAATGATGTATTATATGTTGGCTAAGAGAACAATAAAAAGAATCCTGACAGTGAGGTGACAATAATGAAAACAAACAAAACAAAGAAAACCTCTCATCTCACCAAAACTTTTAATAATAAGCCATGTTGAGTCATCACATTAAAAATACACAGCCTAGTGGCACCTGGGTGGCTCACTTGGTTAAGTGTCTGCCTTTGGCTCAGGTCATGATCTCAGGGTCCTGGGATTGAGCCCGAGTCTGGCTCCCTGCTTAGCAGGGAGTCTGCTTCTCAATCTCCCTCTCCCTCTCTCTGCCTCCCCCCCAACTCATGCCCACTCTCTCAAATAAATAAATAAAATCTTAAAAACAAAAATAAAAATTCACAGCCTTTTACTGAGTAAGGAATTTTATTCTTTCACCTGATCGCAGACATAGAGCTGTTAGTGGTGGTAGTAGTACTAGTAGTTGTAGCAGAAATAGAAACAATAGCACCAGTAGTGATAGTAGAAGTAGTAGCAGAAAGAACAAGGAGAAATTAAAAATATTATAAGACCCTTGAAGCATGTTATACCATCCTGCATAATACTGCATTTTAAGGGAGATTACAGAGATTATCATCACTGTCAGAGACATCAAGGATATTGCTCATCCCTATCACATTACAATATAATTTGTCATGTTGTAGAAAGATAATAAAATATGTTGCTATAAATTTTGTTGGGTGTTGATTTCAAATATACTTATTTTCCAGATGTGGTCTCCTTATTTAAGAAAATAAATATAGTTCTTTATATTTGGAATAAATGTACTGATTTTCTAAATACATTTTCTGGGTTACAATAGAAGGAAAACATGAGAAATAAAATTTTTAAGATGTAAAAATATTTACCTAAATTTTTCTGTGAATTTCTAAAAGAAACAGGAGGGGTTACCAGATCATTGTTACACACACAATTGCAAAATATAATTATTCTTCTAGTTATGCATCATATAATCCAAATAATGCATACACATAGCAGTATATAATAATAACAATGTAATATATATAATATAAATAACATAATAATATATGGACAAAACACACAAACAACAGGGATAAAATCTCTCTCCTGGGACCAATCTTCTGTATACTCTGGTGTGCTGCATGGCCTCCCACACTTTTAGAAGTGAGGCACTCATCCCTCCAGGTTCTGGAGTTATGGTGAATGTTGACTCTTTGCTAGTCTGATAGTCAAACAGAGAGGGAGCTGCCTCATATGATGCCATCACTCTCCAGGGCTGCTGGAATCCAATAGCTGGTCAGTATGGAGGTATATAGGGCCCAGTGTGGTTGCCTCAAGGCAGACAATTCTGAAGGTTATTCAGAGTTACTGGGAGATTGACTGGCATCCCTGTTGCGATTGCAATCTAGTGTTCTCACTCTGTCCAGTTCTTCTTTCACCACTGCCAATCATTTCTTGATACCCATGGTCGACTCAATAAACTACCTAGATGCATATCTTCATCTCAGAATCTTCTGTACGGAAACTGACCCAGGACTCTTAGTACCAGAACTGATCTGAAGAAGCACTCTAAAGAAAAGGATTTTCTGAATCATCCATTGGCTGGTTAGCATTAATAGTAGGTGAAACATGAAAAGTCTCAGGCATCTTGTAATAGCATAGTATTTTATAGAGACATCAGAGGAAGGGAATGTACTGACAGATACAATGTATTAAGCACTTGGGAAGTTTTTTTGAAAGTAGTAGTTGTAAAGATATTGTATGATTGCTGCTGGGGAAAATTTACATACTGGAGAAAAACAGATACATTCATCAACAATTGAAAGTGAAATATGGAAGTCAGAGTGCTTCCTTGACTCTCACCTTCTACAATCAGAGGGCGGAGAGGATCAGGTCCAAGATTTATTTTAAAGTGTAGCTGAGTTCCAAAATAGGGTGAATTCTCAACCTTGGAAGTTCTATGCCAAAGTCAGAGACATGATTGGGGTTCATGAGACGTAGGATACTGGGATAAGTAATCTCTTAATTTCACTCTTCCTCTCTCCTGAAAGAGAGATAGTGCATAAGATGCCATGTCCAAATCAGTGTCCTTCCCAATTTATTTGTAGTCATTTATCTATTCTTACATTAATTCAATAAAAGTATATTTTTGAATGCTTACTATATGCCAATCATGTACTCTATGCTATCATTTCTGGCAGTTGTATGAACAGAATCAATAAAGGATAGAAGATGCTAACATGAGGAGACTCAGTCTGATTTAATACCAGTCCCAGAACAAGAGAAAAACACCTTTCTAATTTTCCACTCATTTTAGATGTTAAGTTTCTATTCTAGAGAAATATTTTCTGTTCTATAATTTTGATGGTTATAAATTAAAGCTAATGAACACAATTTATTCATTTGTATAGATCAAAGTATTTTTGAGGAAAGCCACTGGGCACAAATAATGTCTATGCATATTGCAAATTATTTGCTTCCAGGGATTGTGAACTGTAAGTTAAATTTAAAGTGAAGAAGGGATATAAATTACATTACCTAAAATCCTATTGTAATTTTATGCATATCATTCATATTGCTGAAAATAAGGTAATTACATTAAAGTCTTTTACTCTTTTTTTTGTTCTTTTACCCCCCAGGTTGTTTGAGATGGTCAAGCTCTAGGAAAACTAAAAAAAAAAAAAAAAAAAGAAAAAAGAAAACTTTATATATTTACCTAAAAATTTATATATTCACCTAAATTATACACACATTATTTTGAGTGTTTGAGATGGTCAAGCTCTAGGAAAACTAAAAAAAAAAAAAGAAAGAAAAAAGAAAACTTTATATATTCACCTAAAAATTTATATATTCACCTTAATTATACACACATTATGATTTCAATTACAACACCATTGACAGCAACCTTTTGACTGTAATCTGTAAAACACAATGAAAACAGGAAATTATATCTGATTTCTGTTAACTAGGTTTCTCTTGGCACTAGCATTATATGATGCTCCTAAATCTTTTGATTAGTATTGACTTGTCTCTTGAGTTGTGTGTCAACTTTTGTTAGCTTCTAGGGCTGTGCACCTCATTTTAATCAGGGCTTAGCATTAATCTTTATGAGTGATAAAATGTGTACCATTGGAAAGTAAATTGATTTAAGTGCATGTCAGCTTTTAGTTACTATACAAAGCATTTAAGATCTTCATGCTGTGCCTTTGAAATGTGGCATTATTTGCAACATGTATACTTTGCTGTCTTAATTTTTAATATTAATGAAACTAATGTTAAATGAGTTTTCATGAACTTTTTTGGGTGTGGGATTGATATTTTTCATAAAAAACAGCACAGAGGCATGTTAGTATTTGAATGAACTTTTTTTCTATTATGTTATGTTAATCACCATATATTAAATCATTAGTTTTTGATGTAGTGTTCCATGATTCATTGTTTGCATATAACACCCAGTGCTCCATTCAATATGTGCCTTCCTTAATACCCATCACCAGGCTAACCCATCCCCTCACCCCCCTCCCCTCTAGAACCCTCAGTTTGTTTCTCAGAGTCCATAGTCTCTCATGGTTCGTCTCCCCCTCCAATTTCCCCCCTTCATTTTTCCCTTCCTACTATCTTCTTTTTTTTAACATAAAATGTGTTATTTGTTTCAGAGGTACAGATCTGTGATTCAACAGTCTTACACAATTCACAGCGCTCACCATAGCACATGCCCTCCCCAATGTCTATCACCCAGCCACCCCCTCCCTCCCACCCCCCACCACTCCAGCAACCCTCAGTTTGTTTCCTGACATTAAGAATTCCTCCTATCAGTGATATCATATGATACATGTCTTTCCCTGATTGACTTATTTTGCTCAGCATAATACCCTCCAATTCCATCCACATCAATGCAAATGGCAAGCTTTCATTCCTTTTGATGGCTGCATAATATTCCTATACACACACGTATATATATATATATATATACACACACATACTATATATATATATATATATATATATATATATATATACACACTACTCTTCTTTATCCATTCTTCTGTCGATGGACATCTTGGCTCTCTCCATAGTTTGGCTATTGTGGACATTGCTGCTATAAACATTGGGGTGCACGTACCCCTTCGGATCCCTACATTTGTATCTCTGTGGTAAATAGCCAGTAGTGCAATTGCTGGGTCGTATGGTAGCTCTATTTTCAACTTTTTGAGGAACCTCCATACTGTTTTCCAGAGTGGCTGCACCAGCTTGCATTCCCACCAACAGTGTAGGAGAGTCCCCTTCCTCCGCATCCCTGCCAACATCTGTCATTTCCTGACTTGTTAATTTTAGCCATTCTGACTGGTGTGAGGTGGTGATTTGGATTTCCCTGATGTTGAGTGATGTTGAGCACTTTTTCATGTGTCTGTTGGCCATTTGGATGTCTTCTTTGCAAAAATGTCTGTTCATGTCTTCTGCCCATTTCTTGATTGGATCATTTGTTCTTTGGGTGTTGAGTTTGATAAGTTCTTTATAGATTTTGGATACTAGCCCTTTATCTGATATGTCATTTGCAAATATCTTCTCCCATTCTATTGGTTGTCTTTTGGTTTTGTTGACTGTTTCTTTTGCTGTGCAAAAGCTTTTTAGCTTGATGAAGTCCCAATAGTTCATTTTTGCCCTTGCTTCCCTTGCCTTTGGTGATGTTTCTAGGAAGAAGCTGCTGTGGCTGAGGTCGAAGAGGTTGCTGCCTGTGTTCTCCTTTAGGATTTTGATGGACTCCTGTCTCACATTTAGTCTTCAACCATTTTGAGTCTTATTTTTGTGTGTGGTATAAGGAAATGGTCCAGTTTTATTCTTCTGCATGTGGCTGTTCAATTTTCACAACACCATTTGTTGAAGAGACTGTCTTTTTTCCATTGGACATTCTTTCCTGCTTTGTCAAAGATTAGTTGACCATAGAGTTGAGGGTCCATTTCTGGGCTCTCTATTCTGTTCCATTGATCAATATGTCTGTTTTTGTTCCAGTACCATACTGTCTTGATGATGACAGCTTTGTTATAGAGCTTGAATGAACTTTTGATTGAAACTTTATTTTTTGGCAGATTTTATATTGAAACCTCTGTACTTTCTTAATCCTAGAACATTCTAAGAAGAAATATTAATTTATTGTCCTTATATCCAGGTAAACATTGGAGATGAAATATAATTGACAGAAATGAAATTTTCTTAACTTTTTCACGTACTTGTAAAAAATGAACTGAATGAAGAGGGTTATGAGATAGAAGTTATGTTTGTGGAAACCAAACTTAAGTGCTAAAAATAATGTATCTTAAAAAAGTAATTTCTCATCAAAGAAGAAGTTCTCATGAAATCTGGAGCAATTATAGAAGTTCTTGATGATATTAGAGACACAGGGCCCTTCTATCTTTCTTCTCAGCCATCCTTTGTATAGCCAGTGGCCTTGCCTCCACAAGATAGCTGCAGCTCTGCAAGCATCAGACTCATGTTCCAAGCAAAAATAATGAGAAGATTAAAGGGCAAACAACACATACCAGTGAGCCTGCTGGCATTGCAAGAGTTTTACTAGAATCAGCACAAAAAAATTTCTACATGTCAATTGCAGAAATTCTAGCCTCAATGAAATTATGGAATGCAGTATTCCATTTGGGAAATTTTTAAGTATATATAAACTATAGATGTTGTTAATAAGGCAATGAATATTAGGTAAGCAATAATCAGAACATGTCTCAAAATGTGAGAGATACAATATGATACATCAGATATAATTTGTCAAAAAAATCCTTTGGATTAATGGAGTTGACATTCAAATGAAGGTAGAAAATAAATAAGCAATAAATGTGTGACACATCAGAAGTTGATAAGTGTAAGGTAAACTATTTCGGGATAAGGGAATTGTGAGAAGAAACTGCTATTTTGTACAAAGGAAGTGGGAGATGTTTTTCTTGATAAGCTGACAATTAGTGGAAAGTTGAAAAAAGTGCTGCAATAAAGCAGTAGATATTTGAGGACAGAGCAGGGAGGCAGAAGGAAGAGCACATTTAAAGTCTCTGAGTTGAGAGAATATTCCAAGAACAGCAAGCATAGCAGGTTGTGCATGTAGAAAGCAAGAGAGATGGCGCCTGGGTGGCTTATTCAGTTAAGCATCTGCCTTTGGCTCAGGTCATGATCTCAGAGTCGTGGGATCGAGTCCCACATTGGACTCTCTGCTCAGATGGGAGTCAGCTTCTCCCTCTCACTCTCCTGTGCTCTCCCCACTCCCCAAATAAATAAATAAGATCTTAAAAAAAAAAAAAGAAAAAGAAAAAGAAAGAGAGGATGAGAGGCCAGCGGAGGAAGTAGAATTCACACAGGCTGTAATGTCTCTGGAATTGAATTTGAATTAAATATGAAGTAAATCATGGGATTTGAGTTTACATAATCTGGCTCTTTTTCAGATTGCTTTATGGAGAATAGAGTGGAGGCGACAATTCTATTTTTATATTCATTTCTGCCATTTTCCTGTATAGTATCTATCACCCCAGTTGACTTACTCTATTTAAAATAGTGGTATAAATGCATATTGTCGATCTATTCTGTCTTCCCATGTAATCCTTCAGAGGGTGAGAATTAGTTAGCAATATCCTAACCATATTCCAGAGTTTATCTCTTTGGTTGGTTGAAATCCTTAAAATTTGATTATGTGTGCTGCAATATTTGTATACATCTTATTTGACTTTGCCTTGATTTTTTGTTTATATCTATTAATATAAATATGAAAATAGTTTTTCTTGTTACAGCGATTCACACACACACACACACACACACACACACAGAAATGCTAACAGTACACATTACTCATAATCTTTATTCCCAAACATGTTCCTTTAGTTTTTATTCTTATATTTTTAAATAACCTAAAAATTCAAGTTCAGATAATTTAAGATTGTATATTAAGAATATTTCTGTTTAAAAAAAATTCAGTTCTTCACAGTTGTGTTAATTTCACAGATGCGTTATTAATGAATTTTTAGTATCTCTTACAAAGTTTGGTGTCTTAGTTGTAACTTTATTCCATTTCTTTTTCAGTTTAATTTTCTGTTTCTGTATTATATTTTTCCTCTTTTGGAGTGTATGTAAGTAATATGTTTTGTATCTTTGTCTACTTTTAAAATATATCTTTTTGTTGCCCTCTGTGGTAGTCATTAATGCTTCTCACATAGCTCTGCTATCTCTCGGACTTTCAAACGGATATTTAAGATTTATCATAATTGTCTATTTCTGGTTCAGCCAGTCCATGTGATTAGTCCTGTTCAACAAGAAGGGAGCAGGAATTCCACACTGCTGATATTTAAATGCTGAAATGATGTGATCCAGATATCTCCATTTATTTCTGTTATGGCAACCAGCAATGTTTATGATAGCTTCTTCTCAACTGGTGTGGATCTGGTACTGTCCACAGTGAACAATATCTCCCTACTTCCTTCAAGCAATCATAAAGGGTCATGTAGCATGAATAATAAATTATCCATTGTTGTTTTAAGCTACAGGATATCTGAGTGTATAGCATCATCTGTTTGCTTTTAAATAATATGAGCTACTACGTAAAATCAGGTACAATCATAACAAAAAGCTAGCATGTGTCAATTTCAGATGGGAAATATGGTGAAAATAAAGAGATCTATTATAGGAGGAAGGATGATTTGTCATGTAGTTCTAGAATAAGAAATTACAAAACAAAACATAAGGAACAGTGAGTGTTAACCACTTTTCTGCTCTTTGTGTTTGAAAAGTTGTTATAAGAAAGAAATAAGATTACATAATAGTTGTCTAAATTTGAAATTGGAATTTGAGAGTAGAAGAGTCTACACATCCAGTAAATTATTGGGTGTGCCTAAATTATTGATGCTCAAACCCAAACAATCATACATATAGTTAGGAAAGCTTTTCAGGAACAAGGCCGATTAAGGCTCAGTTTGCAACTAAAATCAAATCAAGAGTTTTGGCTGTCATATCCATAGCTAGAAACCCATGAAAAAAGATTAAGTCATGGGTGCCTGGGTGGCTCAGTTGGTTAAAGCGACTGCCTTCAGCTCAGGTCATGATCCTGGAGTCCCCGGATCGAGTCCCACATCGGGCTCCCTGCTCAGCGGGGAGTTTGCTTCTCCCTCTGACCCTCTTCCCTCTCGTGCTCTCTATCTCTCTCATTCTCTGTCTCTCAAATAAATAAATAAAATCTTTAAAAAAAAAAGATTAAGTCATTACCAAGTAAAACCCTTTTAATAAGGTTGAACGCAAGGTTTGTAAGTGCTAAGTGTTTGATGGACCCATAAAAGCCTGCTAAACTTAAATTACTTTTTTTTTCTTTTTTTTAGGGAAAAGGAGGGAGAAGCAGAGAGAAAGAGAAAGATGGGGGGGTTGATTGTTGGAGGCAGTTAGCAAAAAAAGAGAAATCTGAAAACAACCAAACATAAACAACAGCAATAAACTCTTTCACTGTGGCAATTAGCAGAAAAAGTTGATAGAAATAGAAATAAATGGGGGAAAAAAACACATTACCATGCCTTTGAGACAGTTGTTTTGCAAAATATTTATCAATTTAAAACAAAAAGCCTCTGTCCCTTTCAAATTTAAATGACCCTAGGGGCATTTTCTAGTGTCCACTTCAGAAGGTGCCAGGGAATTTAAAGAAAAAGCAAAACTTCTGGGAGGCCAGAGATAAGAGACTTAGGGCTACAAAGCACAGTGGATTTGAGTATCCCCCCCCAAGAGATTAAGAACTCAAAAATAATAGGGTTTATTCCCCTACTTCAAGACCATTAAAATTTTTGTTCCCTGAGTATCCAAAATTTATAAAGAACTTATAAAACTCAACACCCAAAAAACAAATAATCCAGTTAAAAAATGGGCAGAAGACATGAATAGACATTTTTCCAAAGAAGACATACAGATGGCCAACAGAGACATGAAAAGATGCTCAACGTCATTTATCATTAGGGAAATACAAATCAAAACTACAATGAGATATCACCTCACACCTTCAGAATGGCTAAAATTAATACAGGAAACAACAGGTGTTGGCAAGGATGCAGAGAAAGGGGAACCCGCTTACCCTGTTGGTGGGAATAAAAACTGGTGCAGCCACTCTGGAAAACAGTATGGAGGTTTCTTTAAAAGTTAAAAATAGGTGTGCCTGGTGGCTCATTTGGTTAAGTGTCTGCCTTCGGTTCATGTGATGATCCCAGGGTCCTAGTAGAGAACATATACACTGAAATTATATATACATATGTTCTTTGAAACTGTAATAATACGGGGTGGCTCAGTTGTTAAGCATCTGCCTTCGGCTCAGGTTATGATCCCAGGGTCCTGGGATGGAGCCCCACATCGGGCTCCCTGCTCTGCGGGAAGCCTGCTTCTCCCTCTCCCACTCCCCCACTTGTGTTCCCTCTCTCGCTGTGTCTCTCTCTGTCAAATAAATAAATAAAATCTTAAAAAAAAAGAAACTAATAATATGAAAGATTCTGTTTCCCTGCATTCTCATCAGTCCCCATGAGAAGATTTTGAATATTTCTTCCCTGTGTCCAGTTACATTGGATGAATCTCTGTACATGAAGGGACATTATGTTTGGCCAGCCTCTGTTAACTGCCAATGAGTGAATGAATAAGGGTGGGACATTTATTAACAGATTTTTCAGAAGGATTTTGTGTATAGAGGTATAGAGGTTCATTTTTCCAGAAAACTTCAAGTAAAAAAAAAACTTCCACAACCATGGAAATACCAAATGTTATTTGTTAAGTATGAAAGGCACACAAGTATGTGCACCAGGGAAATAATTACACCTAAACCTCAGAACTAAACAGGAAATAACAAGTCTGAGGGCAGTGGTGACAGCATGAAGAATAAAATAGTAAGGGAAGTAATGGTCCTAGGTGGATACTCCTGCAATTAAAAATTAGAGGGCAAAAAGGATGGAATAAAATTGGAATCAAAAGGCCTTGTTTTGTCAGTTTTTTTACTGAATTTCTAAATATCTTAATTTTGCTTAAATTACAGTTATAAATATTTCAACTTTGAATGGTGGTTTTTTTGAAACAATGGAGATTAAGATATGATAGATGTGAAACATTTGTGAGACTCCTTACAAAAAATCACTGAAGAGAGAGATGACCAACCATTTGGCTCATTTCAATTTAGTTGAGTTAAGTCTCTGTCATCTTGTAATTCCAAAAAGATACTTATATCCAAGTTATTTTTCAGCAATAACACTTTCCAATATAAATTTTTTACTGACAACTACATATTTTTTATTTGATCTCTAATTTCTTAGGGTTGGAAAATATCTTTACCATGTCATTCAAAACAACTGCTTACACCATGGATAGTAAACTCTAAATTAAATGGCATGACCTACTAGCCCTATCAAAAATCTGCTATCTTAGACTGACATTAGTGACAGTCCCTATTTAACTAGGTCAGTTTCTAAGAGGAAAATAAAGTGGAAACAAAAATGGTTCAGTTTTTTCATGTCAGTTGAAATGTTGAGTTTGATTGGCAGAAGAAACAGATTCAGGGTAGTTCAATAAATGGAATTGTCTAACATGACCCTGAGAGCTTACCCTAGGTTACCTGAGAATTGAGCTATTCAGTACAGGAGGCATCTTCCCACCCCTCCTCCAGAAGGGAGCGCACTTAAGATAATTTTCCCATTGGATTCTTGGTTACCCCTACAGTGGAACTCTAACATCCTATTGTTGCCCCAAACCCTCAGGGACAGAACAGCTAGCATTCCCAGACAACTCTTACACAATTGACACCCATAGTTAGACTACTTGGTGTTAAGCAGCTTAATGTTTACTCCATTTACTGAAGCTGCTTTCATGACTGTGCCATAAAAGGGAGCAATATGATTGTGGTAATAGTTCCTGCAGTAGAATATAGATCTATACTGCAAGTCTACTTTCACCCTGGCTCCAAGATGTGGGATGATAGGAAAATAGAGGAACCTGTGTGTGAACTCCTCTCATTTCTGACCCTCAGTTTGTGAGTTTACTTTCCTCAGTAAAGCCCGTTACTTAACCCATGCTATGTTGCAATTGAAGTTCATCCCAAACCTCAGTTTATAACAAATGAAGACTCACACAGAAAATAACAAATTCAGATAGCCCATAGCTAACAGATCATTAAAAATATATAGTGCCGTGGCCCTTGACCTCTTCATTTGGGTTTGAAAATGACAACAATAAAGAGTAAATTAATAAATATTGAGTTGGAAAGATTTTTCTATAAACACACATGCACACACTCACTCACATGCACACATGCCCACAAGGTAGAGGATCATATTTTGATGCATGTGCAGGTACTTTAAAGTATTTTCTTGAACTCAGCATAGTATAGAGCCATGATAAAAGTATGCAAGTCGCAAGGTTAGATTATAGACAAACAACTTTGAAAAATTAGATTTCCCACAGAGTTACATAGTTCCCTAATTTGCTCTGGCATATTTATTTTTTTTCTTCTCATTTTCCTCCTTGCTGTTACATGGGCAGGAGAGACAACAGACACAGATGTAGGGACCAATAAGTGATGAAAAATAAATAGCTTCACAGAAAAACATAGATGGAAAAATAGAAGTTTGTTATTTTGACCTTTCCAAATACTCTTGATTCAGACTTTAAAGAAGATTAAGAATATGCATCTGTTTTTTTTCTCTCTCTCCATCTATTCATCTCCTGTATTATAAATACATACACTTACATAAACATTCATGCATTTATATGATTTAAAACTAACAACCTGCAAATATAGTAAAAATCAGCAGCTTCAGAACCACTGAAGGGAGATGAGCAAGTTTGGATCTCCTTCAAAGCTACATTCTCAGAAAATTTTTTTTTTAAGATTTTATTTATTTATTTGACAGAAAGAGAGCATAAGCAGGGGGAGAGGCAGAGGGAGAAGCAGACTCCACGCTGAGCGGGGACCCTAATGTGGGGCTCGATCCCAAGACTCTGGGATCAGACCTGAGCTGAAGCCAGACACTTAACCAACTGAGCCACCCAGGCACCCCAGAAAATTTTGATTTTTGTATGTGTGGTGGTTCCCTGGAAGATCCCAATTGCAAGTGTGTTTTTATTTGCTCTGATTCGAAAGTCATCCAGGACAAAAGCTATTTTTCCAGAAGCACTTATCCAAAAATTGTTATAGGTATTTAACTTTGCAGTTTCCTAGGATGTAGATAATTGTTGGAGCAAATATTGGGCCAACAAAAAAGCTTAAAACCAAAATCTGAGAGGTGAGATGTTTATGTGCACTTTGAAAGAGTCTACTACATTTCTGGGAATCTAGAAGTCTATATGCATGCACATAGTTGTGTGTATACCCACGGACCTGGACAAGCTTAGGAAACACCTGAGAAAGCCCTAAGCTCTCATCTTGGCTTGACCTGTGAGCAGGGAGTGAGAACTAAGACAACTTTGTCAACCAAGGAGTTGAGTGTTGAAGACATGCCCTAAAAAGCACACAAAGCACATTGGCAAAGACTGGAGATCTTTTGGTTGCATATGTTTAACAAAATTTCTGCCCAATAATTGACCACTAAGCTCCCAAGCATGCATAGGGTAAAGAGTGTAGATTGCAGAATTAGTTAGTTCAGAAAAATCATTGATCAATCAATATTGTTAATTAAAGGAGACCTAAAAAAATGGAAAGACATTCCCTGTTAATGGATTGGAAGATTTAATAATGTTAAAATGGTGAAATTTCCCTAATTGGTCTACAGATTCATTGTAATCCATATCAAAATCCCAGATGTCTTTTTTATAGAAATTCACAAACTGATCCTAAAATTCCTATGGAAATGCAAGGATCCCAAAAGACAATCTTAAAAAAGAACAAAGTTGAGGAACTCAGATTTCAAAAGTTACTACAGACCTACAATAATCAATACAATGTAGTTCTGGTATAAGGATAGACATATAGATTAATGAAAGAGAAAATAGAGTCCAGAATAAACTCTGGGTATTTATGAGAAATTGATTTTTGACAGGGATGCCAAAACAATTCAATAGGGAAAAGAGTTTCTTCAACAAATTATTTGGGACAATTGGATGTCCCCATTGAAAGAAGGAAGTGGGACTTCTCTTTCATACTTCATGTAGAAATTAACCTCAGAATGCATCAAAGGCCTAAATATAAGTGCTAAAACCAAAACAAGTCATAGAAGAAAACTTAAAGGTCCATATTCATGGCTTTGGATATACAGTGGTTTCTTAGATGGGACACATAAAGCAGGAACCACAAAAGAAAAAAATAGATGAACTGAACTTCACCAACATGAAAACTTTATGATTCAAAGGACCCTATCAAGAAAGTGAAAATACAGTCTACATAGTGGGTGAAAATATTTGCAAATCATAAAACTGACAAGACTCTAGTATCCAGAATATTACAGTCCAAGAATAAAAGATGAATAAAATGAAAATGAAATGAAACAAATGAAAGTTTGAGCAAAGGACTTGAATAAACATTTCTCCAAAGAAAATATAAAATGGCCAATAAACACATTAGAAAATACTCAAAACAACTAGCCATTTGGGGAGTGCAAATCAGAACCACAGTGGGGTATCACTTCACACACATTGGGATGGCTACAATAAAATATATGATGAAACAAGTGCTGAGGAGAATGTAGAGAAATGGAAACCTTCCATATATTTTTGGTTGTAATGTAATTGGCACAGTTATTTGGAAAACGGCTTGGCATTCTACAGAAAGTTAAACATAGAGTTACCATATGATCCAGCAATTTTACTGCAAGGTATACTGCCCTCTCCAATTTAAAATACATGCCTATGTGAAAACTTGTACTTGAATGTTATAGCAACATTATTCATAATAGCTAAAAGGTAAAACAACCCAAATGCCCATCAGCTGATGAATACACAAAATATAATATATCCATGCAATGAAATATTATTTATCTTTAAAAAGGAATAAAATATGGGGGCCCCTGGGTGACACAGTTAGTTGGGCATCTGACTCTTGCTCTCAGCTCAGGTCATGGTCTTGGGGTTGTGGAACTGAGCCCCACATGGGGCTCCAGGCTCAGCAAGGAGTCTGCTAGAGTTTCTCTCTCTCTCTCTCTCTCCTTCTGCCCCTCCCTACACTCCCTCTCTCTCTAAAATAAGTAAATAAATCTAGAAAAAAAAGGAATAAAATATGAACACATGTTGCAACATGAATAAACCTTGAAAATATGCAAAGTGAAAAAGCAAGACACAAAAGGGCACATATGGTGTGATTTCATTTATATTAAGTGTCCAGAATCCTTATAGATAGAAAATAGATTTATTCTGCTGGTAACTAGGGGAAAGGGGTGAGTGGGCAATGATTGAAAATGGGTGTGGGGTTTCTTTTGGAGATGATGGAAATATTCTGAAATTAGATGATGATGAAACATCAATTTTAAAAACACACTGAATTTTACACTTTAAAATAGTGAATTTTATAATAATTATGTCTGAATTAAAAAAAAAAAATGAATACTGATGCCAGAAAGACTGGTTCTGATGTTCAGCATTCTGTGTGGTATTAGCCACTATTTATCCTACCTGATCCTAAAATTCTGCATCTGCAACATACCAAGACATTCCTTATAATATTATTGTTAGGAATTTATGAGATAGTATACATGCCTCTCACCATACAGTGATTATGAAATTTAATACAATTCAATAATTATGAAATTTACTGTGCTATTACAATGTATTCTACTCTTTCCATATCTGCATCACAGTCATTAACCAATGTATACATATAATTATCTACTGAGGAAAAGTGCTGTATTAACCTCATTTAATGGATAGTAAAATGAGAGGGAGAGATTTTAAGAAAATAGCCCAAGGTGACTCATGCGAGTGGAAGAGTCAGGGCTGTAAGCTCAAGAAGCCAAGCCCCAGTGCAAGAGCCCTCATTGCCACAATATTTATCCCATGCAAGGAGAGGGTAGGGGTTTGTATATATGTCTCCATGTATGTATGTATGTATTTCTGTAGGTATATATGTTATATATTGACCCCACTCCCAGAGAGAGGCCAGATCAACAATAAATTTGTATCTCTCTGCTTCCCCTGAGAGAGTTCTGATACAGAAGATAACAATAATCAGGCTGATAAGACAGTTTGAAAAAAAAAAGGCAGATCCAAAAAATCATGTCAGCTGCCATTTCATGACTTGAAGGATGAAAACATTGGCGGAATTCGAACTTCACAAAAGAATCAACACTTGGGTCAGAAGAAACATAGACTAGACTGTTACAGCAATTCTCTGATCCATGCATACCTCTCTCTTTCTCGTATATGAATGCATAGTATTTATAAGATCAGATTCTGAAGCCATTATTCCTAGGTTTATTCCTGATCTTATCTCTTTCTAAGCATTCTGGACAAATTACTTAATACCCTCCTCCTACTCACTTCAATTCTTCATCTTTAAAATTTTGGTAATAATACTACCAAAAAAAGCAGTGTAGGTCTTAATGCATCTAATATTTATAATACTATTTCTAGCATATTGTAAGTGTTCCATATATATTAAAAATAAGGCAAAAGTATTTTAATAAATAAAGACCTCCCTATTTGGGGGGGGCTCTATTAACTGTTTCTGCTTAGCTTATGGTCAGTCTACTTGCTCAAAGGTCTAGAAAAATCCAACATTGTGAAATTATATTAGTATATTTTAAAACACATCTCAACCTATATATTGAATGCTTCTGGATTCTGTTATGTTGTATGCATAACAGAATGGTATTATTTTCCATTTGAAACCTTTTTTGGCAATTCCCCAGTTTGTTAGCATCATTGTGTGCTAAAGACAATGCGAAGTTCCAAAACTTAACCTTTCTTTAACATTTCAAATAATAAAAAGGAAAACATTTTTGGATTTTTTAATTCTCTTTTTTTTGGTTATGCTTTTCTTGTTCTCTTTATATTTAAAATGTACTGGGAAGGGCTGCTGGGTGGCTCAGTTGGTTGGGCGACTGCCTTCGGCTCAGGTCATGATCCTGGAGTCCCGGGATCGAGTCCCACATCGGGCTCCCTGCTTGGCGGGGAGTCTGCTTCTCCCTCCAACCCTCTTCCCTCTCGTGCTCTCTATCTCTCATTCTCTCTCTCAAATAAATAAATAAAATCTGAAAAAAAATAAAAAAAAATAAAATGTACTGGGAATATTGTTTAATATGGCATTACTTATTCTACAAATTTACCAAATTCTGTCATAATGTTCTTACCAGTGGATTTTAAAGACTGTTTTACTGGGAGTAAACATTTTAAAAATGAGATATTTAATGACATTTTACATTTTCACAGCTCCCTAGGATCATTAAAATAAACCTTTATTTAAAGTGCTTTGAGCAACATAGATAATGATTACCTAAAAATGACAGATTGGTGAATGACAGCTATCTGTAAAAATGTGCATATTGAATGGTATTATCTTTTATGTGATGTAATCATATAATGCCGCAATAACATCAGATTAGGAAATACACTGTATTTGATGTTTAATAACAGAGCTATGGGTAAATAAAGATAATTAAAATTAGTATCCATTTTTACTCCACTTGGTATTTAAAATTGTACCAATTAAATTATTGAAATAAAATAGAAACTCAATCAAAAACAATATAAGAATGAAATGTTTTAAATGGAGAGAAGAAAACCATAAACTTCCAAAATACACTGCAGTTTTCTGAATTATAGGCATGGCCAATAAATAAATTGAACTGATGAAAGAAAATTCTTAAGAAATGGAGTACCTTTTTTACAACTATGTTTATTACTTTTTTAAAAAAGATCAGTTAAGTATTATCTCTAGAAATGGTAATCATTACTATTAGAGAGGTTGTGGAGACTAAAATAAGCACAGACATTCTTGAACTTGAATTTCGTTAATAGGTCGCAAAGCATTATTTCATATACCAGAGCAACTGTCCTCTTTCTTAATTATAGAGCAAAGATTTCTAAATCAATTTTAGAAAAAAATGTAATAAATCAAAGTCAAATGACTAAACTTGTTAAGTCTCAGTTACCAATTTTTTTTAAATTAGTGATAATAATACTTCTTTTTCAGAGCTATAGGAATTCCCAAAAATGAATTCAAAACATATGGCAAATAGTAGGCATGAAATGCGCAATTAAAAAAAATCTATAATAACATCTAGAACAGTTTAAAGCATTTATTTTTCACCCAATTTTATATATATGTACATATACACACTTATATACATATTGCAAATTATATATACAATTTGATAAGTTGCCAAATACATAAAATAAATGTCCTGCTTTTTAAACAAATGCACATTTCGATTAATTTTAATTTGACTATAATATTTAATTCTGTACTAAAAAGATACAGAATAAAAGAATTTAAAAATTATTTAGTATTTTTTTTCCCAAACACATACGAGGTACAAAATGTTTGTGTGGACCCAGAAGTAAAGTTAGGTAGGTGAATATTTTACAATCATCTTTCACATTTAGGTGGGAAAAGAATGTGTGCAGTAAGACAAAATTGGTTTCTTTTAGATAAAAATAATAATGGTGCAAAATATACTTTCAATGAATTCTCAAATGTAATACTTTCAGTTCTGTGTTAAATAAATAAAATAGATAAATCAATCAATCAATAAATACTATTTATGAGCCACAATTTAAGTTAGCCAATAAGAAAATTGCATGAAGTGACCTGACAGCAGCCTGCATTTTATGCCTATCTGGGAAATTTACAAAGTTAATTAGGAGGAAAATTAGAAAAAAAAGAACAAAAAGAACAAAACATGAATTTAAGCTGTCGATAATAATACAGAACCAAAAAAACAATTTGGAACAATAAAATGCCACTCATTTATGAAGGTTAATGAGGACTAACCACTGAAAAAAACTTAAACATAATTTAATCACAATTCTTACTGAAGTTATCCATGGGAGATCTGCCCTACAAACAAGTCACAACAAAGTCATTACATTAAATGAAGCTTAAAGAAGCTTAAAGGAGCTTAGATTCGTAGCTGTTATGATTTAGTATATGTCAGTCAAATATTTAGTACTTAAATCAGAATGAAACCTAAACAGAAAGGAGGGCTCTAGTGGATAATGTCTAAGGCAGTTCAGAAACTTCCCAATATCCTAAGGACAGTATGACACAAAAATAAAGTACTTTATGTGTCAATGTAGGTGAGGAAACTAAACTTTTATCCCTCTGTTACTTTGCTTTAAATTTCCTGAAACCTCAGTTATTCATGACTGTCCTGGAATGTCACCCACCATTTTGGCAAAATGTTTATGAAAAGAGCACAGGATATTTATAAATCATTTTTCACAAAATATTTGAAAAATATAAATGGGAACATAGTGATTGGCAATGTCAGCACTTTTTTTTACATTTATCAGAGATAAGATGTGCTTTATGCAATTTTATATTGAACAAGATCCTACTCTTTATTGTCTATAAGAGACTCATTGTCAATTTAGGACACACATAGGCTGAAAGTGAAGAGATGGAAAAAAGAGACTTCCTACACGTGGAAACCAAAAGAGCAAGGTTAACCATAATTATATCAGACAAAAAAGGTATTTTGTCAAAAACTGTTAATAAGAGGGCGCCTGGGTGGCTCAGTTGGTTAAGCGACTGCCTTCGGCTCAGGTCATGATCCTGGGGTCCCGGGATCGAGTCCCGCATTGGGCTCCCTGCTCGGCGGGGAGTCTGCTTCTCCCTCCGACCCTCCCCCTTCTCATGCTCTCTTTCTCTCTATCTCATTCTCTCTCTCAAATAAATAAAATCTTTAAAAAAAACTGTTAAGAGACAAAGTAGGTCATTATATAATGATAAAAGGTTCAATATCTCAATAGAATATATCAACTGTAAACATATATATATATACATATATGTATTTTTAAAGATTTTATTTGAGAGAGAGAGAGAGCATGAGTTGTGGTGGGGGGTGTGGCACAGAGGGAGAGGGAGAAGCAGGCTTCCCACTGAGCAGGGAGACTGACCCGGGGCTTGATCCCAAGACCCTGAGATTATTACCTGAGCTGAGCGGAAGGCAGCCACTTAACCAACTGAGCCACCCAGGCCACACCAACTGTAAATATACTGGCAAACAATATCAGAACATCCACATATATTAATCAGATATTAACAAACATGAAGGCAGAAATAGGCAGCAATGCAGTAACAGTAGGGGACTTTAATACCCCACTTTCAATAATGGATAGATCATCTAGATAGAAAATCAGTAAGCAAACTATTTGAAACTTTAGGCCAAATGGATCTAAGAGGTACATACCTAACATTCCAGTCGACAGCAGCAGAATATACATTCTTCTTAAGTGCACACAGAACATTATCTAGAATAGAGCAAATGTTAGGTTTCAAAATTAGTATTAACAAATTTAAGATTGAAATACTATCAAGTTGATTAAAATAATATGCAACTGTAGTAGTATAAAAATGGAAAACAACAGGAGGAAAGCTGGAAAATTGACAAATATGTGGAAATTAAACGAGATACTCCTGAACAATCAGTGGGTCAAAGAAATAAAAATGAAAATCAAAACATACTTGGGACAAAAGAAATAGAAACAGAATCAAAACCTTTGGGACACGTGGGTGGTGTAGTCGGTTAAGCACCTGGCTCTTGGTTTCAGCTCCGCTCCTCATCTCAGTGTCTTGAGATCAAGCCCAGCACTGGCTCCACATTCAGCCTGGAGTCTGCTTGAGATTCACTCTCCCTCTGCACCTCCTTCTTGTGCTTCTTCCTCTCAAATAAATAAGTCTTAAAAAAAATCAAAACTTTTATAAAGAAAATAATTTTGCAAAATTATACAACCACTTTGGAAAACAAATAAGCTTAAACATTTTACACTTAATGTGTTATCATATACTTACTATTCAAAAATATATTTAATCATTTACTTATCATCCAGCATATTCATCCAAGTGAAATTAAAAGCATACTGAAATTCTAAATGAATGTTCATTAAAATTTTATTATCATCATAAACAGAAAATTATCCAAATCCCCTTCAACTAGATGAAGATACTGTGGTACATATGTACAAAAAATACTATTCCATAAAAGAAGGAAACAAACTAGGCATACATGCAAAAACATGAATTTCTGAAGTGCTCAAATGAAAGTGGCCCAGTGATATATTTATCAGTGTGCTACTATTGGATACCAGAGAACTTAAACTATTAATAATTTTATTAAAATCTACATGCTTTTCTTTGGAAAGAAAAAATAAACACAGGGATACATCTTGAGGAATTATATTACAAAAAAGAAGATACAAAAGGCTGTATACTGTATTTTCTATTTATTTCATTTGGAAAAAGCAAAGTTATAACTAAAAACTACATCATGCTTGGCTTGTTTGGGGAATGAAAGAATAATTGGGGATAATGGAACTATTACATATTTTTATTATTTTGTTGGTAACAAGATTGTATATGTTTGCCACAACTCAGAGAACTGTACATGTAACAAGGTTGAATTTTAATGAATGTAAATCATGCCCCATTGTGTTTAACTTAAAGTTATAATATGGAGTTCCTTGAATTTTACATCAATATTTACCCAATTTTATATATCTAACCACATACTGAGGTCCTAGAAAGAGGTGGTTTTTCTGACACAAGTGATAAAAGCTACATTAAAAGTTCACTGTGTGATTGACAGCAGACTGTGCGTAGTTGAATATGGTTTACTGGAGCAAAACAGGTACATGCAAGGTTGACAAAATGAACATTCTCAAGACACACTGAAACTTATAATGTCATGGCCTCACAGGGAGTAAGATCAACTCTCAATCAAGATTTCATTTTAGATATGGTGGAGAAATTTTTCCTTTGTGACCCATTTTACATATGAACTGTTAAGTTTGCTGATTTTGTAGTATGGGGGTAGGAGGGTTGTATTCTCTTTGGTACCTGTGCTTTACTCCCAAATGCTTTAACACAGGAAAATGTAACATGTTAATTCATTCTGTAAATGCATATACTACATAATTAATTCTATGCTATTTTTATTTTTCTTTCTTTGCAAAATTCACTAGAAAGGAAAAACATGACGGGTTTTAAAAAACACTTTCTAAATCATATATGCATTTTCCTTAAAAAAGAGTTTGGATAGCATTCTAAAATAGTATAACTACAGAATGGACATTTTAAGAATTGTTCACTATCCCTATGGAAAAGTTAAAAATAGCTTTGGAAATTGAAGTTGAGAGAAAGAAGGTAATCGGGTGAAAACTGTATTATTATTAGAATTACTTTTTGTTGTCAGATAATTTAATTATTATTATTATTATTATTATCACCATTATTGCATTTAGGCCATTTACATTCCTGCTTTCTAGTCTCATCACTATCATGGCCATAAATATAAGCTATGAATGTCCAAATTTTAATAATTTTCTTGTATGGTATGCTTTTATATCACGTGTTAGACCAGTGTGTCCTTGATATTCTGTATGTTTGTAAAATATCTAGTGGGAGGAATTAATTTTTTTCTATTTAATGTCTGGTAATGTTACCTTCAGCACATTATCTATATACCTTTGGTCAACTCTTATCATAGAGAGTATTCAGTAGGATTATTTAAAATGTATACATGTTTCTATTTATGTTTTTAAAGATTGATTGATTTGACAGAGAGAGACACAGTGAGAGAGGGAACACAAGCAGGGGGAGTGGGAGAGGGGAAAGTAGACTCCCCGCTGAGCAGGGAGCTCAATGCAGGGCTTGATCCCAGGACCCTGGCATCATGACCTGAGCCAAAGGCAGACACTTAATGACTGAGCCACCCAGGCGCCCTAAAATGTATATATGTTTTTAAAAAGTAAGATCGATGAATTTGCTTTAGTAACAGTAAGAAATAACAAAGTAAGAGTTGAAATATTAATGTAACAATGTTTTGTTAGAGGGTCAGGCAGCAATTCATAAGGATTTTCTGTGTATTTGAAATATTAAAAATCCTTCATGTCTTGGAAAGGTTAAGAATAATTAAACAGGGATAATGAATGTTCCTGTCTTTGCCTAGAGCTAATACTCGTGTGAGAGCAGTCAAACACTTTTCATTCATGTACATTTATTCTTTCCAATAAAGTCTATAATCCCTTTAATCCCTATAAAAAAGAAAATTGATGCTGGGATATTTTATCAAATGGAGGACAGTAATGTTTGGGGGGATTCCCTACATGAGTCTTGTGCAATTCCATGAGATTGCCTTTTTTGTTTCTCCAGTAAAACAGTAGAGAGCAGGATGCTAAAGAGGATATGGACAGAGGGGCGATGACAGAGTGAGAGGATGCGTGGGATAATTTATGGAGGGAAGACAGGATGTAAGAGGCAATCAGCTTCTTATACTCATACCCATCAGTTATAGAAAATGGAGTTCAGACTTCGGTTTAGGTGTCTGTCCTCTACTTCATTAATCTTCAAAAATTTTGTTATTTTTCACTATGGTTTTAGGAATTGTTGGGGCACCTGCGTGGCACAGTTGGTCACATGTCTGACTCTTGGTTCTGGCTCAGGTCATGATCTCACGGTCATGAGATCAAGTCTCACGTTTGAGCAAGGCTGCTTAAGACTCTTTCTCTCCCTCTCCCTCTGCCCCTACCCCCCATGCTCTCTCTCTAAAATAAATAAATAAATCTTTTAGAAAAAGAATTGTCTTATTTGCAGATTTTTCTGAATATAGTCTGATGTTGATCGTATATATTTCTGTATACTAATTATTTATTTGGTGGACATGTATTCCCATACATTTAGTATAAATTATCTTTGCCCAATTTCTTGGGTATTAAGTGGTATTTCATTGTTGATGTCGTTTGCATTTCCAACATTCTTAAAGGGGTTGGGAATCTGTTCACTGCTTTGCTATTGGTGCTTTTTCTCCAAATTGTCTATACACATTGCTTTTAATTTGTATTGATTTGTTTACTATAAACTGTTACTAGTACTAGTTATTCTTTATTTTCTCTATATAAGTGGAAAACAATTTACCTCTTTGTGTATTGTCTTTTTAATTTTCTTTATCTGTATTTTGAATAAAAAATGTTCTTAATGGAGTTAAATTTTATATTTTGTTGTAAACACCATTAGTCTGTTAGAAATTATTTCCTAACATAAAATTAAAACATTTCCTGCACTTCCTTTTCAGTTTCCATGTATATTTCTCATACTGAAGTGTTTAATCAATTAGAAACCCGTTCTTGTGCATGGTTTAGGTAGTAATTAAGTTATTCTTTCCTTCATGAGGATTTTGTTCAAGTATCTTGCTTTTGTGGGTGATGTTTGTCTATAGATGTTATTTATATACCCTGGGTACAAATCTCAGAAAGTTACAAATTTTGTATTACCGGTATCTTTAGATGAAAAGGGTTTTTCTAATGTATTTTTCGAAATGTAATCTAACAGATGTTAAACATCGCTTACAGTATCTTGTATAAGAAATATTTAAATAAGTTCCAGGTTAGAATGAGGTTTTCCTATGTGTTCAACCAGAAAATTTAAAATTAAAAATCTAAGCCTTTATATCTAGGTGTATAATGCATCTCAGATTTTTCATAAGGTGTCGGGTGGGGTTAGATTCATTTATTCCATAGGAATATCCAGTTGTCCTACCATTATTTTAGCAAAGAATTTCCTTTCCCTAATAAATTGTTTGACACTTTAAAAAATCCGTTTACATTTTAAGTATGTTTCTAAATGTAGACTCCACATTTTGATCCATTCATCAATTTTTCTTCTTTTATACCAATACTACATTCTTTTTATTTCTGCAACTTTATGGTTAAATTTAATATTAGGGAAATGCAAGTTCTCCAAATTTTTTTCCAAGATTGTTTTTGGCATCTTAGATCCTTATATTTCCATGTACATTTTAAACTCAGCTTCTCAACATTTATATAACAAATTGCTTACTGGAATTTCAGTGTTCTTTTGCTGAAACTATATGTCATTTTGGTTAATCACCTAACCTATAAACATGTTTTAATTATCCTGATTGGGTTTATGATTTTTCTATCTTTGAAAGATTTTAACAATTATATAATTAATAATTTTTCTGACAGTCTTTTCCCCACCTTTATCTCTTCTGCATCTCTTTCGGGGCTTGCAATTACTTGTTATCCTGCTGTATTAGAGTTCCCCAGAGCAATACAACCAATAGAATCTGTATATAAGAGAGAAAGAAATTTATTATAAGAAAGAGGCTCATATAATTACGGAGGTGGGTAAGCCGAAAATCTGCAATCCCCATAGGCTGGAGACCAAGAAAAGCTGATGGTGCAGTTCCAATCCATCTGTACTCTGCTAGAGAGTTCGCTCTTGATTACAGAAGCCAGACTTTTTGTTCTATTCACACCTTCAACTGATTGGATGAGGCCCACCCACATTGTGGAAGGCAATCTGCTTTTTTGTTTGTTTGTTTTTTTCAATTTTTTATGTAAATTCCAGTTAGTTAACATATAGTTTAACATTGGTTTCAGGAGTAGAATTTAGTAATTCATCACTTACATATAACACCCAGTGTTCAACACAAGTGCCCTCCTTAATCCCGATCACCATCTAGCCCATCCCCCACCCACCTCCCTCTGTCAACCCTCAATTCTCTGTAGTTAAGAGTCTCTTATGATTTGCCTCCCTCTAGTTTTTTTTCTCTTCCCCTATGTTTATGTTTTGTTTCTTAAATTCCACATATGAGTGAAATCAAATGGTATTTGTCTTTTTCTGACTTATTTCACTTAGCATAATCTACTCTAGCTTCATCTGTGTCATTGCAAATGGCAAGATTTCATTCTTTTTAATGGCCAAAGTATACTCCATTATATATACATACCACTCTTCTTTATCCATTCATCAGTCAATGGACATTTGGATTCTTTCCATAATTTGGCTATTGTTGATAATGCTGCTGCTATAAACATCATGGTACATGTGCCCCTTCAAATCAGTATTTTTGTATCCTTTGGGTAAATACCTTGTAGTGCAATTGTTGGGTTATAGGGTAGTTCTATTCTTAACTTTTTGAGGAACCTCCATACTGTTTTCCCTAGTGGCTGTGCCAGTTTGCATTCTGCTTACTTCAAGTTCACAGATTTAAATGTAATGTCATCCAAAAACACCCTCCAAATTGACACTAAAATTAACTATCACACCTGCTTTGTCATCTGTTACTCATGATTGTGTCTCATTTTTCCCCAGTATTTTATACTTTGTTTCAAATAACTTATTTTGCATTATTCAAGTACTTTGACTTTTTTTAATATATATATATATAATGTATTATTCATTTCAGAGGTACAGGTCTGTGATTCAACAGTCTTACACAATTCACAGGGCTCACCATAGCACATACCCTCCCCAGTGTCTATCACTCAGCCACCCCATCCCTCCCAGCCCCCACAACTCCAGCAACCCTCAGTTTGTTTTCTGAGATTAAGAATTCCTCATATCAGTGAGATTATATGATACTTGTCTTTCTGTGATTGACTTATTTCGCTCAGCATAATACCCTCCAGTTCTATCCATGTCGTTGCAAATGGCAAGATTTCATTCCTTTTGATGACTGCATAATATTCCATTATATATACATACCACATCTTCTTTATCCATTCATCTATCGATGGGCATTTTGGCCCTTTCCATAGTTTAGCTATTGTGGACATTGCTGCTATAAACATCGGGATGCACATACCCCTTCGGATCCCTACATTTCTATATTTGTTTCCATACAAATTTTAGGATTATTTGTTCCATTCTTTGAAAAAAAAAATGGATGGTATTTTGATCGGGATTGCATTAAATGTGTAGATTGCTCTAGGTAACACTGACATCTTCACAATATTTGTTCTATCCAGGAGTGCAATTGCTAGATCGTATGGTAGCTCTATTTTCAACTTTTTGAGGAATCTCCATACTGTTTTCCAGAGTGGCTGCACCAGCTTGCATTCCCACCACCAGTGTAGGAGGGCTCCCCTTTCTCCACATCCCCACCAACATCTGTCATTTCCTGACTTGTTAATTTTAGCCATTCCCTGACTGGTGTGAGGTGGTATCTCATTGAGGTTTTGATTTGGATTTCCCTGATGCCAAGCGATGTTGAGCACTTTTTCATGTGTCTGTTGGCCATTTGGATGTCTTCTTTGGAAAAGTGTTTGTTCATGTCTTCTGCCCATTTCTTGATTGGATCATTTGTTCTTTGGGCGTTGAGTTGGATAAGTTCTTTATAGATTTTGGATACTAGCCCTTTATCTGATATGTCATTTGCAAATATCTTCTTCCATTCTGTCGGTTGTCTTTTGGTTTTGTTGACTGTTTCTTTTGCTACGCAAAAGCTTTTTAGCTTGATGAAGTCCCAGTAGTTCATTTTTGCCCTTGCTTCCCTTGCCTTTGGCATTTCTAGGAAGAAGCTGCTGCGGCTGAGGTTGAAGAGGTTGCTGCCTGTGTTCCCCTTTAGGATTTTGATGGACTCCTGTCTCACATTTAGGTCTCTCAACCATTTGGAGTCTATTTTTGTGTAAGGTCTAGTTTCATTCTTCTGCGTGTGGCTGTCCAATTTTCCCAACACCATTTGTTGAAGAGACTGTCTTTTTTCCATTGGACATTCTTTCCTGCTTTGTCAAAGATTAGTTGACCATAGAGTTGAGGGTCCATTTCTGGGCTCTCTATTCTGTTCCATTGATCTGATGTGTCTGTTTTTATGCCAGTACCATACTGTCTTCATGATGACAGCTTTGTAATAGAGCTGGAAGTCTGGAATTGTGATGCCACCAGCTTTGCTTTTCTTTTTCAACATTCCTCCGGCTATTCGGGGTCTTTTCTGGTTCCATACAAATTTTAGGATATTTGTTCCATGTCTTTGAGAAAAGTGGAGGGTATTTTGATAGGGATTGCATTAAATGTGTAGATTGTTCTAGGTAGCATTGACATCTTCACAATATTTGTTATTCCAATCCTTGAGCATGGAACATTTTTCCATTTCTTTGTGTCTTCCTTAATTTCTTTCATGAGTATTTTATAGTTTTCTGAGTACAGGTTCTTTGCCTCTTTGGATAGATTTATTCCTAAGTATCTTATGGTTTTGGTGCAATGGTAAATGGGATCAACTCCTTGATTGCTCTTTCTTCTGTCTTGTTGTCGGTGTATAGGAATGCCACTGATTTCTGTGCATTGATTTTATATCCTGCCACTTTACTGAATTCCTGTATGAGTTCTAGCAGTTTTGGGTGCAGTCTTTTGGGTTTTCCACAAAGAGTATCATATCATCTGCAAAGAGTGAGAGTTTGACTTCTTCTTTGCTGATTTGAATGCCAAGTATTTTGACTTTTTATGCTACTCTTTTATATGTGCCATTTAGCTCAACTGGTGAAATTGAATATAAAAACATTTTCCAAATCAAATTCCAAAAAGTAAACAATTTGATCTTTAAATTCCTATTCTGTAATTACTAATCAGTGATGTCTATGTTTGAGTCTGTTAGCATTAAAGAATTCACCAGTGTTTTTCATAGCTTCATCTTTTGGGCACCTTACACTTTATAGTTGGAGAAATCAGATGATCCTGATTTTAGGTTTTACTCACCAGGACAACTACTAATGCATGAAATGTTCTCCTAAGTCTTAGGTCAAAAGATATATTAAGCCTCCCAAGTCTTAGATAATCTTTCCAGTAAAAGATGCTTTTTCTCAAGATAGGAACTCTTTGGAAGAGTTTGCAGTTCATTGGGTATGCATTTCAAACGAGAAGTTAGACAAGCTAAGCAGTAACCAAAATAGCAAACTGTTTTCACTAAAAATTTTATATATCAGGTGGATAGCAAAGTGGAAAATGATAATTTACAAGTGGCACTACTAGTAAAGTTAAAGATTCAAGTTTTGTAGCACATGACAACATCAGTTTCCTGAGTCTGATAATCCTTGTACTGGTCACATTTCCACCACCAATCAGGATATGTCTTTTTGTCAATAAAATTATACTCACTATTTTGCCTTTTCAATTCTTAGTTTGATGATTGGTTCTGGGAGTTTTTGTTTTAATTCAATACAAAATTCTCATTTAATTATTGGTTATTCCAAAATCCAGCCTTTTGTATTGGGGCCAACAGAATAATTTTGCTAGAGATAGGATTATTTAGAAAAAAAATGAAACTAAGATGCTACTAATTTTACTTCATTTACCTACTAAAGCTACTGACAAAGTATTTCCAGGTTGATCTTGGAAAGATTTGAATTACAGAGCTCATATAGTTATATTATTACTGAAAACAGCTCCTAAGAATGCCTTCATATTCTCTCATGTTCACTAAGAAATTGTTCTGCTATATTTCTCAGAACGGTGTGTGTTTGTGTGTGTGTGTATACCATTTTAAAGATTTATGTATTTATATATATTTTTAAAGATTTATTTATTTATTTTAGAGAGAGATTGAGCATGAGCAGGAGGGCAGAGGAAGAGGGAGAGAGAATGTCAAGCAGACTCCCCACTGAGCCTGGAGTCCCATGCGGGGCTCAGTCTCAGGATACAGAGATCACGACCTGAGATGAAACCAAGAGTTGGCTGCCCAGCCGAATGTGCCAACCAGGCACCCCAACATACATTTTTTTTAATGTAGGTCATTAACATTTTATTAATTTTTACCAAAAGAAAACTTGAAAATTATTTAATTTTATTTAGTTAAGGTTTTGATCGAAAAAATAATTAAGAAAAATGAGGAATATTTTCTTTTAATTCCATTTGTTTAACATGGATGCAGGTGATAATGAAAAAACTGAAGTCATTAGGATGGCATGCTTGATATGAGTATAAGGAAGACAGTATAATACTAGAGTCTGTGTTTAATGGGGTTATATTTATTAGAAAAGAAATAGTATAATATTACTAGAGCTTCTTAAGTCAAATTATGGGAGGTAATCAGGAACCTCATAATAATACTGAAAAGTATTACCTGATTTCTGCCTTTGTAATTATTAGGAGCACTTCAAAACTATTGAAACTTTATGCCAAACTAAAAAAATTCCAACTCTTACCTATGTGAGTCCCTGAGTGCTATGTCATAAAGTTGCTAAGATCTTTATTCCCACCATCTAAAATAATGGAAGAAATGTACTTAGATTTACTGATAATTTATGATATGTAAAATGATCATTTTGATAACATATACCATGATAATTGTGTCAATACAAAATAACCACTAAGAATAAAAGATATTATAATCAAATGTTATGATTTCTTATGTATAAAACATATACTGCATGTATTTTGAAGAATTTATATGCAATGGCATCAACTTGGAAGCTATAAAGGAGAAACCTATGTGACTTTGAAGCTTAGATTTTAAATTGCAAGTAAATTATACTGTGGTTAATGTAAGAGAAAGGAAATGATATACTTACTTATATGTAAGATAATTAAAATGTTTTTCAGCCTGCTCTGCCATTTAGATTTGTTCAAAAGTAATCATTATTATTATTGCATAAAGATGATGTAATTAAGTGATAAAATTTAAACACTGTAATTTTAAAATTATATTTATCTACAAGAGTTTTAAAATATTCACCATTCCTTTATGACTATCTTTTCCCAACTCAATATTATAGACTATATTAATCTATAATATCAAATAATTTAGTTATTGGCTTTGATTCAGAATATCTATATGGCTTTCTCCCAAAAAAGCACTCAATGATTTTTTTTTTGTTTTTGCTTTACTCACTGAATTCTGATACATTTGTAAAAAGCTTTGAAAGTTTGTCCTGAGAATTAGAAAGAGACTGTCTTTGTTAATTATGTCCTTGAATGACTAATGCATAATGTCAAATGGATACAGAAAAAGGGGGAGCAATAAATAAAGGAGTATTGTGAGTAAAAAGGGACTTCATTAAACCAGTAGAAGTAATTTGCCACTTATCATAAAATTGCCTGATGAACACTTCCAAAATTAATAGTGAGCAAAACGTTGTTGAAAGGTCTTTCTAAGTGTTCTTTACAATGAGTACTAGAAAACAATGGAATGAAAATTACTCAAAAGACTTATAACCATAAAGCATAAAAGAGTGATTTAATTTGGATTTTTATAAAACAGAATTATGTGGATGATGTTAATTATCATTGAAAACTAATGTGAGAAAAGGATATTTTTTATGTGAGTCACAATTATCTTTGGCGGTTTATATTTTCTGAGAAAACAGTAATGCATAAAAATCAGATTAAGTCACTGAGAAATATGTTAACATGAAAAATCAGCTCAATACTTATTAACCAAATTATCTATTGAGGGATATGGACAATTTGCCTAGCCATCTTCCTTACAAGATATGCTTAAAAATCTTCCTTACAAGGTATGTCATTTTTTAATAAGAAATATATTTTAAAATAATAGTTAATGAGTATGAATTTTCTTTTTAATATCAACCAGTAGTTGGTATTAAACCTTATTGACAATTATTTTAATCACTGGTGTAAAGTTAAGAAAATGGTGTATTAAAGTCATCTAAAGGCATTTATATATGCATGGGTATATTTATGCCAACCTAGGATTGGTTGGTATACATTCTTCCCAATGTGAGCAATAGATCGCCATTAGAAATGTTGTAAGGCAATACCTGCCTGATATGGAATAAAAGTAAAAATCTTATAACAGTTTAAAATTTGATTTTTATGCATTTCTTTTATTTTAGTGCAAACAATTATTTTATTTCAATTTAGTGCTATATTTTTAATGTACAAATTGCATTACTGCTAATCACATGACAAATTTTTACAAAATTTTCTCTGACCAGGTTGCAGAGCATTTATTAATCAAAATACACTACAAGATAAAAGTGATTTAATGGTGATTACACTTTTTACTTTAAAAACCTTGGCAAATGATTGGAAGTATATTGTCTATTATAATTTGCATTCTGTGTGGAAATCACACTACAGAGCACCTTGAAAGAAGTTGGGATTTTATTATTTCACAATGATGGATGAACCTTTTTTTTTTTTTTGGTCTTTTAAGAAAACTATGTTGTTATTTTAAAATACATGTCATGCTAAGTGAAGGGCAGTGTATATGGACTGTTAGGTTGCAAAAAAGAGAAAAAAGACATACCTCTAATTGGCATTGATTTTCTAGATACTTTATTAAAGAGAGAGGGTATAGGATAATTTAAAAACTTACAGCAAAATTGAAATGTCAAAATTAGGTTATATCAACGTGGAGATATTTTAAATAACTAGAAGTTATCAAGCAGGAGATAATCAAAATCTTTACAAATAATCCATGTGACTGATGTATTTTAAAATGTAATTAAATTTAGTACATTATTTTTCATATGTGAGCAAATGCAAGTTATATTCTGGGGTTACACACAAAATTTGTAGATGATGCTTTAAAACCCATAACCCTCAAAAATACTTCCAAAATGAACATTTACAAATATAGAATCAATATGTTTGTCTCATTCACTTAAGCATTAAAAAAGCTTATTGAGGCTCTACTTAACATATTCCAGACATCTTAGTGACTGGACATATGGCAGTATACAAGAAAAGAAAATCTGTTCTCTTATGTAGACTACAATGTGCAGAAAGATGCAGATGGTATCCAAATCTTTATTCAAGATAGCATTCGTTATTAATAAATTATATGCACACATATACATAATATATATATGCACCATATAGTATTTAAAATTATATATATATGTAACATATACAATATATAATATGTAAGATACTATCATAGAGGATTCGATAATAATGAAATCCATTTTCGAGCCATATAAACATCTGTGAAGAGTAGAAGCAGCAAGTCCAAACAGTCTGAGGTGAGATGCTGTGGAATTCTTGAAAAACAGAAAAGAGGTAATGCAGTAAATCCATTAGAAATTTCTGAGCAGGGAGCTGAATGACTTTATTTGACTTAGAATTTTAAGTACCAATTTGGTTGCTATATGAAGAACAGTCTGTGTGGGGTTGGACAGGGATGAAGGCAAGGCAATCACTTTAGAGGCCATGCAGTAGTCCAAAATTAGATTTAGAAATGTAATAATGAGAGTGGTGAGTAATAATGAGAATGAAACATATATATTTTATTTATTTTAATTTTAAGATTTATTTATTTATTTTGAGAAAGAGAGACAGAGAAAGGGAGAAGGAGAGCGAATCCCAAGCAGACGTGGCACTGGTCACGGAGCCAAACATGGGGCTTGATCTCACGACCCTGAGATCACTACCTGAGCCAAAACCAAGAGTTAGATGCTCAATCGACCTGTACCACCCAGGTGCCCTGAAATACATGTTTTAGGTAGTTTTAAAATGTTTGTGATGGATGTTGTGAAGTGTATGGGAAAAATGGAGTCAAGAATTATGTTAGTTTAGGGGCGCCTGGGTGATTCAGTCAGTTAAGCCTCAGACACTAGATTTCAGGTCATGATCTCAGGGTGGTGAGGTTTAGCCCCACGTAGGGCTTCATGCTGAGATAGAACCTGCTTAAGATTCTCTCTCTCTCCCTCTGCCCACTCAGGTGTGCACTCTCTCCTTGTAAAGAAATAAAAAATAAAAAATAAAATTGCTTAAACAAAAGAATTACTTTGGTTTATTTAGTTTGAGCAAAACCAGTGTAAATCATGGTAGCAATTCTTGAGATGGGTGAGAAATACAGATGTAGCATATCACAGGGGGTATTCAGAGGTTCAGTTTTGAAATTTTTATTTTGTACTGTTTATTTGCAAGGGTAATTAACAAATTGTCAAGAAAGCATAAATCTCTGGAGATCTGTACCAAGAGAAATGTCAGTACCACAGTTCTTTGTTTATTCAAAATTTTCATAGTGATGACTCAGTAAGGACCTTCAGAAAAAAAATATTTTTATAAAAAGTATTTTATTTGGTATGATTGTCTTCATCTCATAGACTCTTTAAGATTGAATGCTTTTCTCAGGTTTATTTTTCCTTGAAAATATTTGTGTGAAGTAGGCCATGTAAGTATCAGAACTTTCAGCTCAGAAATATGAAGCAAAAATAATTTTGCATGTAACTTACGTAGGCCATTTTGAAAATCAAAATGATCAAATGTGAATTTTGTAGTCTGTTTTTTTGCTCTGTTAATCTAATTTACTATCATCATATTATATAGTTCAGTAGCATAATTAAAACATCAAATGTGGAACCCATAGCCCAAACAATATTGCAACTTAATGTGGAACACAAGGTTGGATCCCCAAGCATTCATATCTACTTCTCTTCTCAGGTATTCATGGGCTCTGCTCAGGAGGCAGCCTAGGTGAAGAATCATGATTGATCTAATCCAATTAAATCTGTACTAGTATCTCTTGTAACTGAGGGGAGAGAGTGGTGTGGGAATGGGAGATGGGGATTGTTAATAGAACAAAATAAAGCTTATGGAGACTAATTATCAAGGTGGCTGCTTCCTTCTCTTTGCCGGGTTTAGATTCCCTAGAGAAGTCTCCCTGGCTCCATTAATTCACAAATAATTCTGAGGGATATATGGCCTCTGGAATAGAGGCAGAGACCTTGGTATACAACTCTACTTTTTAGAAACATTTAAAATAGTCTCCAATTTTTTATCTTTATTCCGTAGTTGTGCCTTGTGTCATTCATCAAATACAAATCTTAAGCTATTCTTTGAGTGTAGAAATCATCAAGCTCCTGCTTGTCATTATCTTTGGGCAGGAACTTGATATTCCATGTCTCTTGTTGGCTAGTTCTTCATATACTTTTTATCTTTATGAAATCAGTTACATATGTGGTCCATAGGTAACTTTCATTCAGTTTTATTTTCCCCATATGATTTTAAAACCATGTATGATAGGGGCTACTGGGTGGTACAGTCAGTTAAACATTTGACTCTTGGTTTTGGCTCAGGTCATGATCTCATGGGTCATGAGATTAAGCCCCATGTTGGACTCTGCACTCTGCGTGGAGTCTGCTTGGATTTCTCTCTCCCTCTGTCCCTCTTGCTCATGCTCTCTCTCTAAAATAAATAAATAAATCTTAAAACAAAACAAAAATCTTCATGTATTATATACTTGCATTTTGACATGGTTTCAAGGAGGAAGAAAAAATTTTAAAAATCTTAGTTTCAAACTGAATCTTTAATTAGCAGTGCCTATTAAATGCTATTTATGAAGTATTTAGTGGGTTGGCAAAAAACTAACATGAAACACTCTGTGAGTGGAAAGCTATTTCTTAGAGATTGTCAAAATAGTAATTTCCAGACTATCTTAATGGTGTAATTTAATCATGTATTACAGGTAAGAAACCATGGAAAATCATGTAATAAATCATTAATGGGATTGTATCTGTTTCACTGATTTCAATTTTTTACTTCTAAGGTCCTTACCATAGTCACCAGATATGGGACTAATTCTTCAGATGCTGATAAAGTTGAATAGTTTACATCCAAATTACAGGGGAAAAGCCACTTGGTCACCTAAAAAAGATGAAAAAATATAGAATAGGTTGTTATGGAATATGACTTTGAACTACCTTGAACACTTCTAGTGATTTTAGTCAAATATACGATCTCCCAATTCTCAAATAATGCTGTGGCACCTGTACCCAGGAAGAATAATAATTTTTAAAAAAGATCAACAAAAAGAACAAGAAAGTCTGATGCTTAGAGATCTCTAAAGGACTACCATGCCAACCTCAATATGTGTCCTAGATACAGACCACGATCTGTATTTATTTGTTTAATATTTTTTGTGTCTGCTTGTATAATCTGTGTTCTCAATGATTTTTCATTAATTTTTCTGAATATTTACAATGTCTGCCTTAAATTCACTGTCAATTGAGTGTAACATACAGGCTGTCTTTGGGGTTGGTTTTTATAAACTGTATTTGAATGAACTATAGGCCACTTTTCCTGTTTCTTCACAATTCTGGCATTTTTAATTGCTTACTATTTATTGTATGAAACGTTTTAGACCTTTGGAGTTCTGTGATATTTTTGTGAATTTGTTTGATCTTTTTTCCAGATCAACTGAGGTATAATAGACAAATAAAGTTGTAATATATTTAAAGTGTACAGTGTGATGATATGATATAGAGTATACATTATGAAAAGGGTTCCCACAATCAAGTTAATTAACACATCCATCATCTCAGGTGGTTACCTTTTTAAATTTTTTTCGAATTTTTGGTAAGAACACTTAAGATCTACTTTCTTGGTAAATTCCAGTTATTTAGTCTAGTAGTATTACAACCACCATGCTATACATTAGATCCTCAGAATTTTTTCATCTTATGACTGAAAGTTTATACCTTTTTATCAACTTCTCTCCTTCTCCTGACACCCTGTCCCCTCAGCCCCTGGCAACCACAACACACCAACTACCACGATACACTCTGTTTCTATAAGTTCAACTTCCTTTCTTTTTTTCCTTCTTTCTTTCTTTTTTTTTTTTAGATTGCACATTTACATGATACCATGCAGTACTTCTCTTTCTCTCTCTGGCTTATTTCTGGCTTATTTTACTTAACATGATGCCCTCTAATTTCATCTATGTTGTCACAACTGGCAGAATTTCCTTCTTTTTTTTTTTAAAGCTGATTAGCATTCCATTATATATATATATATATATATATATATGTGTGTATATATATATATATATATATATATATATATATATATATCACATTTTCTTTATCCATGCATCTGTTGATGGACACTAGCATTATGGAAAACAGTATGGAGCTTCCTGTTAAAAATAGAACTACCGTATGATCCAGCAACCTCAACTTCTGGATATATCCAAAGGAAGTGAAATCACTATCTTGAAGAGATATTTGTATTACTGTGTTCATTGCAAATTATTCACCATAGCTAAGATACAGTTTGATGTTTTTGTCATAGATTTCAGTTTAGTTACTGGCTATTCATTCTGAGCTTGTGTAGTCTTGAATGTATGATGCTGTAAATGTACGGAAAGCCTAATATTTCTCTAATTAGTTACAAGTTGCTAAGGCCCTACATCTATACTATTTCTTTTCAAATTCTTTTCAAGGCTTAATTTCAGACTTTGTTAGGGTGAAGCTACTATGTAACTCACTCCATGTCATGTTCCTTAAACCAAGGTAAGGCCTTTGTTGTGTCTAAGCTTGAGAACTTGAGCTTTGAAGATGTATAAATGTAGACTCTCATTGCTGGGGCTAGATCTCCAACTTCCCCCAGAATTGCTCAACCCCTAGTTTCCCCATTCTTCTCTCAACTCACCCTTTCTAGGACAAGCTTCAGGGAGGCTCTGCCTGGGCTCCAGCTTGCTGTGCCACAGTAGGGGAAATGTCCCCAGTCAGAGTGATAAATCCAGTGTGGGATTCACCTTGCTGAGTATTCCTGTTCTTAGGTATCAAACACCTAAACACATTTCCTTATATATTTTGCCCAGTTTTGCATAAAGTTACAACATGAGTGCTCTTCCTATACAAAATATATAAGGTGGAGCAGATTTTCCTTTGGAAAAAAAAATGAGAAACAGTATGTAAAATATCATAGGTTTTTATTTCCAGAAAGAATTTGCTTTCATTTCTGGAAGAGCATGTTAAATAATTGAGAATACATCATTTTTTTTTCACATGAATTTCTCCTTTTATGAGAGGTATTTTATCAGTTTTGCTCCTTGTATGCTGATTTACATGGGAACCAAAAGAAGTCTGGATTGTGTAGCATGGATCTCTAACTTAATCCACACATAACCTCTGATTTTTGCCTCCACATCTTCGTAAGAATTTGGGAAATTCTTCTTAAGTCCTTTGATTCTTGACTGCCATATAAGATAGGGCCATATCACAATAATCCAGTTGGAAACTGAGCTGAATCAAAACTGAATTCACTTTTTGTAAAGGCTAGTATATTTCTGTTTCACCTTGTACCTCCTGTGTGTCTTAGTTCTCAGGGATTCGGAGCAAAAACCTTGAGTACGTACAAGTTTACTTCTACCTTACAAGGACCGGAGGTCCATTTTACTATATTCTCTCTTTTGTAAGACTGTGAACATGTTTCCTCAACATTTCTGCTTTTTTCCTGGAGATATTCAATCAGCAAATGGCTTAAGGATAAACGTAGCACAGATTGTCGGGATCAGGCCTTAAACCAAGATATTGACGCTTCAAGTTTTGGTTGCTTTCATAACTCTTCAATGCCTTTAAGCAGATTCTTAATATATGTTCTGTTTGATTCCTCGTTGTTTTCAGTAGGCTGATTGGTCTGTTTCAAGCTAACGTAGCCCCAGGCATATGTTGGGACATCTGACACTTCGTTTTTAAGTATGAAGAGTTTAAACTATCCCATAGTTGGAATAAAATAAATTCTGGGTAATCAGAATTAAAAAAAAAATCCTCTTCAGTGTTTCAAATAACTTCTAAAATTAAATTAACATTTTAATTTGAATATTTCTGAACTTGCTAGTGTGTTAGTCTTATAGAAAGTACAGAGTAGCAAAAAAAATATATAGAACTTGGGCACTTTTCAGATGCCTAGATTAGCCCTGAAAGATGCTTTCACCATCTTCTTTGGATTTTTGGGCATCAGTAAAATTGGCCAAGCATCAGAGATGCAGGTTTTGAGAGGGAAATCTGGCAGCAATGGAAATAAGTCTAAGAGTTAATTATGAAGAAAATCTATTAGAGGGAAAATAACATCAAAACTAATAATGTATATACAATACACAAGTCATTTTCTAGTAAAAATGGAAGAGAAACAAGAGAAATGGAACATAAGTTATATGATGACCTGCATGAACTATAGAATCACACTGGACATTTATTTGAATGTAATGCCATTTTGATTATAATTCATTTCTTTTTTCTCTAGAGATTTTTTCTGAGAAATTTTGGTTATTTCTTATGAATAAAAAGAAAAAACAAACTGTACTGTGAACTGGAGATTATAGAGCATTCCCTATAATACAGCACTAAAACTGAGCTTCAGTATAGAAAGAATTTGTATTTTCCATCACAACCCTAATAGAAAATGTAGTATTATGTATTAAAAAAGACAGTGCCAACTAATATTACTTTTAATATTCAGTTCATAGGTCTTTTTAGAATGCACAGAATTACTTTAAGTGATTCATTAAAAACATGAATTTCAAAAACAGTCTTCAGGGTATATTAATATATCATCATGTCAATCTATATCTACATATGATAAATTATTTTAAATATGTATATTTATTTGAAAATACCATGGATAAACTCATAATAGTTCTTTCCTTTATGTAACATACATTTTTATAACAGGAAAATTTAGAGATACTTAGATTAGGACATGGAAGCACATAGCCACCATTACAGTAATTAGTTCTAATTTTGGGTCCTTTTGTTGTTTTTTAGCTTTAGGGAAAAAAAAAATTAAATCTATTTTCAAGGCCTGATACAGAGTGAAGAGGGGAAAAATAGCTAATTTGAGCTGTTAGGTCTTTTAATAATTACGAGGACTTCAGACCTTTGAATCAGTGAAGGGCTAACAAATGGATGCCAGAAAATAAAATAGTCATTTCAAAAAGACAAGCAGTTTTTAACTCTAAACAACATTAAATATTGTAGGGGTACCTGACTGGCTCAGTCCATAGAGCATGTGACTCTTGATCTCAGGGTTGTGAGTTCAAGCCCCATGTTGGGTGTAGAGATTACTTTAAAATTTTAAAAATAAATAAATATCATTGAATATTATATACACCAGAGTGTAGATATTATCCTGGATTCTAAGAAAACTTTGTAACAATAACTTTTTTAAAAAAGATTTATAAATTTATTAGAGAGAGCTGAGGGAGGGGTGGCAGAGGGTGAAGGAGAGAGAGGATCCTCAGGCCGACTCCTCCTGGAGCATGGAGCCTGCCACAGGGCTCAATTCCAGAATCCCAAGGTCATGACCTGAGCAGAAACCAAGAGCTGGTTGCCCAACTGACTGAGCTATCCAGGTGCCCCAATAACTTTTTAATATCAATGGAACACTACATCAAAAACTAATGATGTAATGTATGGTGATTAGCATAATAAAAAATATCAATTTTAAATAGCTATGATTGGGAAAGGAGATTTTGTGGAACCATCACAAATATCAACTGTGTGACAAGGTAATGCAAAAGGTTCCCTAAAATATAGGTAGTGCTAAATTTCATAAGATAATATTTCTCTGGAAGATTTCTTTTTTCTGTGTTTGTCTTTAGTTTGCATTGAGTCTGCATGGTATTTTATTTTCTGTGGGCATTATGTGTTTCCTAATTGCAGCAATTGTTTACAATATATGAGAAGCCATGCTTCTAACATTCATAAAAGCCAGGTGATCATTTTCTCTATCTCATGATAAAAAGAATATAAAGAAGTGGAGAAAAGGCTCGGTTGTCTTAGCTCCATAGAGATAGCACTGCTAATGTCTTACATTAATTATTAATTATATAAAGTTGAATAATTCAGATCTTGGGGAATAAAACTGAAGTTGAATTCTGCTGAGACTGTTTTGGGGCTTTTTGGCAAGACCAACCTGAGTCTTGATGGCAGGACTAGTGCTCCCGATTATTAAGCATCCTGGCAAAGGGATGATTCCATGAGTAGAAAGAAAAATGGACAAAAATATATTATATTAGGAATGATAAGGAAATTACTTTTTTACAAATTAAGTCATTCAAATAGCTCTTGTAAAAATTTGTAGAACAGTCTATGAGCCAAAAATGTAACTATTTACATCTAAATATGTGTATAAAGCAAAAGAGTTAAAGTTTATTATTTAAAGTATTTCTGGGACTATTTACGGAGTGAATCTTTAGGATTTAATGGGGTACAAAAAAAAAGAAAAAATAATAGCCACTTAATAACCACTTTATTCCCAAGATTGGAACAAAGAGCAAGGTATGGCACAGTAGTTCAGAATATTGGGAGAAAAATTAATGTAAGCTTATTACTACTAACTCCTTATTGGAGATCATAACTTTAGGTGTATTGTTAATGGGATTAATATTACAGAATCTTTGATTTGAACAGACTTATTTACTTAGTCACTTGCACAGCTATTTTACTCTGAGGTCAGATGAGTCAGAATGCAGCCCTATAATGAGAGGCAAATAAAAAAAAAAAAAATCAAACCCCAGAAGGGTTTCACTTTGGCTTCTCTCTTAATTGTAGCATCAGAGAGAAAATCAGATTGTTCTAATGATCCCCTACATCCCCAAAAGAAAGGTTATAATATTCTCTCCACAGCAAAAACATATGAACAGGGGAACTAGGGTGTCTCCTGCCAAAGAAAGTGTTTATGTTAGGTGAGGTGTGTAGGCAAAACCAAAATGATAACTCATTTCCAGACAATAGTGGTTATTGAGGCTCCATTGACAGCTGAATTTTAGGAAGGTTTCACTGTATTTAACTATGGGGCTTATTTCTCATTTATTAACTATTAGGAAGTTGACCTACCAGCTTATATTTCAGTTTCAAGTAAATAAATTATTGGAGAAGGAAGTATCAGTACAGTGGGTGGATGTTTCCAGGTTTCCTGTTCTTATTCATCAATACCTAAAAACCTTGTGGTGGGAATGGAATGAATGATGATCATTAACCAAAGAGCATCTATCAAGTTAAAATGTAGATGCCACACTCTTCCAAGATTCTGGCAAGACCATGACAGATTGTTAATCCTGTCATGGATAACTTCCTTTTTAGTTCAACTGTCACAAAAAGGTATAATTTTCCAAGTCATCATCCATTAGCTGGACTTGCTATCATGTTTTCATTGTTGTCCTCTGGAATTTAAGGTCTGCAAAGAGTAAAGTTCTATATATCCTCAAATTCCCCTTTATAACTCCTTTTTTTTTTTTTTTGGTGAAGTCTGGGTTTCTGAAAAGGCCATAATTCTCTTGAAGTTTCTCACACAGAGACAATTTTTTTCTTTTCATACCCATGTATTATGGAGACTGCAGAAAATGCAGTGTTTTCTTTGTTCTTATTATAATTGTAGATTATTTCCTTTTCTCTTTTGCCTTCTTCCTCAAAAAACAAAGCGAAACACACAAACAAAAACAGTTCTTTTGAAATATACAACTTCAAACAATACCACTTAGTTGCTTTCCCACATTCCCTGAATATTTTATTAACTGCCTTAATATCTTTAATAGATGACACTGAGATCATATTAATGTCACTTTTTATATAGATCATCCATATAACACTTTAGCCTTTAAGTTCCTTGATCTTCTCAATTTCTACTAACTGGTCTCTCCACTTGATTTTAGCCACCCAGTTTCGTGGCTGTGCCTTGTAAGATTTTTTCAATAACTGTACCTCTATAATCATGATTTCAAAATTTCCAGTTCTGTCCAAAACCACCTATATCTCCACAGTAATAATTTCCAATTCAGCCATTATTTCTTCAATTCAGCAACTATCTAATACACGTGTGTCCTTAACTTGGTGACTTCATTAGTTTTTCACTAAGCTTCATTTCCACATATTTCTATATCCATACATGTTCAACTTAAATTCTAAATGCTATTGCTAAATTTATTTATTTTCTTATATCCTAAATGTGTTTGTCATTCTCTATCCACCATACTTGCTGATACCTTGACTCTTCCCCATTTGGTTGGATTAACACATTTTATCAGATGTCTTGTACATATTTTTTTACCATAAATCTCAACTGGATGCTCACTAGTACCCAACATTTTTACTCATGTCCCTACTTGATTTATTTTCCTACCCTCCAATAAGTTAGTTTCATATGCTCTCCTTTCCTTTAAAATTACATGCCCCACTCTTGTCATTTTATAGATATTATAAAAGCAATCAGGTGTTACCTTCCTAACCTATCTATATCACCTGTACCTGCTTCTAATGCACTCTCTTCTCTGCTCTTAAAAGAGATGGAATTGTTTTGCTCTAAGTTTAATCCTTTTGCTATGTCTGGGACCTTGGTCTCTCTATTGTGATAGAGAATAGAAGTGTTGCCATATGTTCTCTATGTTTGCTTGCTTTCTCAATCATCCTTTAATTTGGAAGAAAACATGTAACTAGGTTGTGAATAAAAGTGATTTGTGTCACATGTGGGCAAAGGCAGTTGATAGTCAATATGCCTTCTCCATCTCTCTCTTCTCCATCGTAGTGATTTTAGAAGCCATGTTATCTAGATGGTATAGTGCAAGATCATATAGCCTTTATTAAGTGAGCCCCTGAGTAATTGTTTGGAGCAGAAAGTCTGCCATTGCCTGAGGGAAGAGTCATCATACTCATCTACTGAGATTTTGGAAGGTGACTCTTGTGGCGGCAGGTATTAATTGCTGTGACCAACACATGAACGCTGCAGGCATTCTTGTAGCTATTCTTGTATTTACTCCTGTGTTTCTTTCATCTTCTCTCCTGTACCAACAGTCTTTTCTTTTCTATGTCGCTTTAAAAGTTTTACAGATACATTGTAAAGTAAAATAAAAATTAAAAATGAGGTAAGTACTCCTATGACTTCACATTCCTTCTTGGGATACTAGCTGATTTCTCTGATACTCAGTTCAGAATTACCTTAAAGGCTAGTCTTTATGAGGAATCCCTTTCCTGGGAGGGAAAAATAAAATAAGATGAAATCAGAGAGGGAGACAGGGCGCCTGGGTGGCTCAGTTGGTTAAACGACTGCCTTCGGCTCAGGTCATGATCCTGGAGTCCCAGGATCGAGTCCCACATCGGGCTCCCTGCTCAGCGAGGAGTCTGCTTCTCCCTCTGACCCTCCCACCTCTCGTGCTCTCTGTCTCTCATTCTGTCTCTCTCAAATAAATAAATAAAATCTTTAAAAAAAAAAGAGAGGGAGACAAATCATAAGAGACTCTTAGTTATAGGAAACAAACTGAGGGTTGCTGGAGGGGAGGTAGGTGGGGGGATGGAGTAACTGAGTGACGGGCATTAAGGAGGGCACGTGATGTAATAAGCACTGGGTGTTATATGCAACTGATGAATAACTGAACTCTACCTCTGAAACTAATGATATACTGTATGTTAATTAGTTGAATTTATTTAAATAAAATAAATTTCTTTAAAAAAGGAATCATTTTCCTTATATTTGTTTGTAATGACTCCTACCAGGCTTTCATTATGATCTCATTTAAAATTTTATGTCAAGGTAGGCAACCACCTCTACCTCACTAAATTCAGTGGTCAGTTTTGCTTTTTACAGTTGTTATTTCAGTATCATTAGGAAAAGTCTTTATTTTTTTTATAAAAATAAAGAGTTTCTTGTCATCTTCTCATGGGCTTTTTCTTTACTTTCTCTGCGTGGGCCTTTAGCATTCTAAACATTGGAATGTCCCAAGGTTCAGGATTTAATTCTCTTAATTCATAAGTAAATTCTAATTTCTTCCCTACTTCTCCCCAGCACCAACTGGGGACCCCTAATCCTGCCCATGTGAGGACATGGCACCACAGCCAATATATTGAGCAAAACAACATTCTAGAAATAATCATTGTTTCCTCTCTTCCTCTCTGACCACATTCAATTTATTATCATGTGTCTTTGATGTCAAAACCTATTTCCGGTCTTACTACCTATTTCCGTTCAACTATTACCACATTAATCCAAGCCAAGAAATTCCTTCTCCTAAATAGTGCCATAGCTCTAGCACCCTAATGACTGTTGCTAGTCTGTCCCTACTAGAGTACAACCTCCACATAGAACCAAGAGTATGATTTTTGAGATTTGATTGTGACACCTCTACTCTCCATTTTAATCCCCCAGAGACATCAATCTAGTAGAGTAAAAATGTCACTGCCTTCTCTTCAAAATCCTTCCCTACTTCTCTTTTCCGTGTTCACCACGCTTCAGTCATCCTACCCACCTTGCTATTCTCAAAACATTCTAAACACGTTTCTGTTTGAGGGCATTCATACTGTTCATTTCAAATTATTTTCCCCACATCTATGCAGGATGCCCATTCACATAATTCAGGAGTGCTTTCATAAATCACCATATTATGAAAAGTCTTTCTTGCCACACTAACTTTTGTCAGTCATGCTCTATTTAATTAAATTATTTTTTATAGTACTTGTTACTTGGAGAATGTTTGTTTTAGTTTAGCGTATTGCCTGCTTCCACAACTGGAATGCGAATACACTGTGAACAGGAAGGTGTTTTGTTCACCACTGTGTCCTCACTTCATAGAAGATGGCTTGTCAAATGATAGAAAATTAGTCAATGTTGGGATGCCTGGGTGGCTCAGTCGGTTAACGTCCAACTCTTGGTTTCAGTTCGGGTCATGATCTCAGGGCTGTGAGATTGAGTCTATGACTGGCTCCGCACTCAGCATGGAGTCTGGTGCAGATTCTTTCTCTCTCCCTCTGCCGCTGCCTCTGCCCCTCCCCCTGCTTGTGCGCTCTCTCTCTCTCTCTCAATAAATAAATCTTTAAAATACATTAAAAAAAGGAAATTAGTCAATGTTTATGGAAGGAAAGAAGGGAGGAAGGAACTATATAAGGAAAATAGGGAAAAAGGAGAGAGATGCTAGCCTGTTTTTCTCTAAACAATATTACGAAGTTTGTTAGTGGAGTTAGAACTAGTAGGTGAAATCTTCCTAAGTTCATTGTAATGTATTTATATAATGAATACTGATTATTGAAAGGGATACACTAGTGGAAAAGAATGTTGAAATGAACTTGTGACAATTATCGCCAACTTTTAAGCTTCCAAAAGTAGTCAGAATCTCATTTTACATTATATTTGCTATCTAAGGAAAAATTAATATCTTCAAGTAAACAGACCTAAGTAAGTTCCATTTCAGTTGAATGTGCTGAAATATTTTTGTGAATATAAAGTACTGTTAATGAAAATATTTAAATGTGGAGGAGGGTTTGAAAATTGAAAATATAACATGAAGTAGGATGCTAAGTATTGTGCTTTTAACGCACGTCAGATTCTAGAAGCACCATCCATTCCATTCTCAGAATGTTTTGTATATATGCTCTCCAGTTTATACTGTATGAACTGGAAATCACTAATAAATAATTCCTTTTGCAATTTCACATGTCCAATAGCTGTGAATACTGGAATTTCAATTCATGTTTACCTGTCCCCATATACTAGTGTTTTAGGTTATCACAGAGCCATTGATAAACAATTGCTGCCTAAGTTCTTATCTGTCTCTAATTAACTGAAGAATGTTTAGGGCAGTTGATAATTAACTCTAAGTTTTCATTCATTCATAAGTATTCTTTGTCCAGTAGTGTGCAGATTATTCATTATAAGGAAATAAGCAGATTAATTCATTAATATATTTTTATGTGTTCACATGTAGGGTTAATACATTTAGGGAAATTGAAATCAAGTGAATCTAAGTATATCTACCGCTATCTGTCTATTATCTATTGATCTATTTGAAGGTACAGTCTTCAGGAAAACAAGAACAGAAAAGGCATAGGCCCTGAGGTGCCACTTGGGCATTTTTCAGGTACAACATGTAGGGAAGCATGTACAGCAAAATCAACAATGGGAGAATGGACACATGGCTATTGAAAAACTCTATAAGATGTCATTGTCCACTGTTTGCTAACAATGTTTGAATTTACCATCTTGCACTTAACACATATCTCTTAAGTTGAGGTCCATCATTGAGGAATGCTATGTGATTACCTCAATTAAAAAATTGTGTAGAATTTTCCAGGTATCATTCTGATAAAAGTTTTTATGCATTTTGAGATAGTCATTGATGGCTCTGTTCCTTTTGAGCCCTTTATAGTTATGTGTTAAAAGGGAATGAGTATTAATGTTATTTTGCTGAATTAAAATAAAAAATAAGAGCCTTTTTCACCTGTTTTACTGTTATATAATTAAATCTGAGTTATTTATTATTTCAAGTTCATTTTTGATGATCCTAGGTTATTAAAATTTTTTCTTGTATTTTAAAATCCCAGTATAAATGAAATATTTAACTTGTTACCATAATAATTTACCAATTACCAAGTTTTGTGCTATAATAAATTACTTCAAGGAGTCTACAGCATTATGAAACAGCATTAGTAGTAACTCAATGCTTATTAGAAATTATATGAAATAATATGCAGCGTCTTTTATGTTGTGTAACATTTTGAATATAGGTGCTTAATAAAAATAAATGAGCGTCCCTGAAATGTTATTGACTATGATGGGAAAAAATAGTCAATAAATTTAGTATAATGGGAAGTTTATAGAATCACATGAGCACAAGTATATTATTTGCTGTGCCAAGTAATCACAAATTCTTTATAATAGTTAATATTGAGTTTAATAATAAAATCTCAGTATAGTTTTTCACTAAGAAACTTTTAATTTTTGTTTCCTTTTAGAATTTTGTAACTTGGAGAGGTTGTACTGAAAAAATTTTAAATGGCAAGATCTTCTATTAAATTAAAATACTTAGTATTCCTCACAAGCTCTACAGTCATTAATTAATAGATAGTGCAGAGTATGGTAATCAGTATTGTTATTAGTTTACAGAGAAGGAAACGTATTAATCTATGAACACAAAATAAGTTAGTAACACTTGTTAATATTCTATGCACTAACCATTTGTGTCCTTTTCAATTACCTCTTAAGAATGGATTACATGCATACAAAAGGAGATTTATGCATAATCAGAATTTTAGGATAAATAGGGATTAGGTAATAGTTCATTAAAGGCAATGATCACATTGAACTAAAGACATATCTTCACATTCTTATCTCTGAAAATAACCCAAATCAAAGAGGGAACACAATAACAAAAAAGAACTGCTTATGAAATCAAAAGTCATCCATGTCTCTAAACTTTAATTCTGTGAAATGCTATTTGTGGAATGAACAGCAAACCAGAAAATAATAAGAAAGTCAGAAATACTTGTAGGCCTGTCAAGATGAAGCTCAGTAGTGAAGTGGAATCCTCAGGTGAAACATGGAATTGCAAGTGAAGTCAGATTCGATCAAGAAATGCATATTTATCTTATAAGCAAACCAAACCAAACCAACCAACCGACTGACCGACTGACCAACCACCAACTACCAAGCAAACAAGCAAACAAAAATTCATCCAAAAGCATTTGTCTGTCTCTGTGACATACTGGGGAGAAAACAGTACATGTTAGCTTGCCAGCTAAGTTTCCTGGTGGGAGATATTGGAGTATTAGAAAACCATATTAAAGTTCTGTAATATACTGGCCTTCTTTCTGACTCACACAAATACCTTACTGGATAGGAAGGAGATATATTCACAAAACAGAGGATCTGTGAGATGATGCTCAGTCTTAACCTAGCAAATTGTAAATGATTTACACCTTTAGTTCCCTCCATGGGATGGTCTTTTCTATACTTTTACAAATGCATGACTCAGGATAAATGTTACATATTCAGGGAAGAATGACACCTGTTAAAAGACTCTTATCATGAAAAAAAAAAGACTCTATTGTGGGACCTACTCAGTTGCACTAATAAAATGAACAAGGAAGCAAAATGCAGATGGCAAATGAAACAAAATTTATTCCACAAAACAAGTTAAACTTACAAATGAATACTTGTTTTTTTTTTGATATCTTAGAAATTAAAGACTGTAGGTTATTAGAGAAGAGATGCTGAGATAAGAGGAGCTATTGAATATTAAGTCAGCAGTACTCTGGATGTAAACAGATGAGAGAAAGGAAATGATTAGAAAACACATAATTATAAGCAGACATAAAAACTTGCATCATTTCAAACAACAAACATGAACTATAGATGATACTAAGGAATTTATAAAGATGAAATAAAATCAAGCACAACACAAATAATTAAATGCACAAATGCATACATGCATTTCAAGTGAAGAGATGATAATGAATGGATTAGAAAAAAGGAAACTTGTAATAGAAGATACAGTTTCTTAAATTAAAATAAATAAGAACATCTTATATGTGCAGATTATAAAGACTGCCCATCCAAGGAAAAAAAATCAAAAAGACTTTATGGGTAATTGTCAAACTCCTGTTAAACCATGATAGTATTATCAGAATTTAATGATAAAAATCTGTGTCTATATTTACCTAGAAAAGATACAAGTTATTTAGTTACATAAAATATTTAAAAATCAGACTGCCTTCATAATTTTTTTTACAATAAAATGTGGTCAGAACATTTTGTTCCCAACCATACTGCCACTAAAACCTGAAGGAAATAAATGAAAAAGTATTACTGTGAACTATATCTAGAAACATAAACATATATATTGCATTTTCACCTAATCACAATTCTTAGTAATAACTGACCAATTTATTACATATGTTTTTATGAGTAAAGTAAGGTTCCATGATTAAAAGTTCTGGAAGAGTGTTTATACTCCTACTTGTAATTTGAACTGTCTCAATAAAATGATTCTGACTATGTGCTGAAAATATATATGAAAATTATGTTTATATATAGTACATATATTATGTACTATGTACTATATGTAGCATATATGTATACACACATACATTGAATATACTGTGAATATATGTATACATACATATACACACACATACACATATACACACTGTGAATACACACATACACACACACATATATGTATTCATAGTCTGTTGCTTTTTCCTGGCTTTTGTTTTTTAAGAGAGCACTAAAAGATTGCATATAATCATCAAATATATATATTTCTTTTTAAAAAGAAAAAAGTATTTTTTGAACTTAACGAGTTACTATAGAGAGTGACCATTTAGCACTGCCTGTATAGAGTATGAAAAGCATGTGTTATATCTAAGATCAGAATTGATCCTTTTATGTTCTGTTCTGTACATTTTTTCTTTTTTTTAAGATTTTATTTATTTATTAGACGGGGAGAGAGATTGAGAGAGAGAGAGAGAGAGCACGCGCATGCAAGCAACAGCACAAGCAGGGGGAGCTGCAGAGGGAGAGGGAGAAGCATGCTCCCTGCTGAGCAAGGAGCCTTATGTGATTTGGGGCTTGATTCCAGGATCCTAAGATCATGACCTGAGCCAAAGGCAGACACTTAACCGATTGAGCCACCCAGGTGCCCCACATTTTTTCTACTTAAAGGAATTTTTAACATAATCTGACCTTCAAGGAAATGCCATGCTCAGTGAAAATTAGATTATTCACTTACACATTTAAAAAATAAAATTAATATAACACCTATCTAAAAATGATTCATAAAATGAGAGTGACCATTTAATAACTAGATTTTAGAAGTATTTTTCATTGCGAACATATTCCAGAAGTTTTAACAGCATGCTAGTTATACATCTTGTTAATGTTAAATACATACATGTAGAAGGAAAAAAAATCATCATTATGAAAAATAATTAAAAGTACTACACAAAATCAAGACAATTCTTAAAATGTATTTTAAATCCTTCTCACTAATCAGTTGTTTTTCAAATGTAAATCATCCAGGAAACATTTGATTGACTGCTGTGTTCAAAACTGTTGACATTATCCTGGTGCATTACTTTAGGTTTTCCTGCAAGCAGAACTTGAAGCAACATCTTAGTGCAGGTAGTTGATTGAGAAGTGATCTCAGGAAGTAGAATATGTGCTTGGCAAGAATGAGAAGGGACAGGATTTAAAGAGAAAACAAGGATGTACTATGAAGTTTATTACAGGTTGAGGGAATTCCTTTCAGATCTGAAGAAATTTGAGAATGAAATTCACAAGTATCCATCTGAAATACTGTCAGCTGGAATATTTATATACTAGCTCCTGAACCCCATTTGAGCGTTGCCACTAGAGTTATTATCTTCTGCAGGGGTACTATGTTTAGTGGGCTTTAAGTGTGTAGTGGATTTTCTCCAGATACCAGAAAAGGGCCCAGAGAAAGTGCAGAAAGATAGGAAGAGTCACTCCAGGGGAAAGTCTGACAATGCAAAATAAGTCTGAGGCCACACAAAACTTTAGTATTTCTACCAGAAATCAGTTGTATGCTAAGAAAATGTAATGCAGACATCAGAAGCATCTGCTACATTAGAGACATAAAAAGAACTAAAGCTAGGTCACTGCAGGAACCGGTTAGAAGTCTAGATGAAGAAACTGACTTGGAAGTAAAGAATTATAAAAAGAGTGAATCATGTAAAATAGAGTTATATAATAAATGAAAGAGTAAAACAGATGCATTGTCCTGGTAGGCAATTATCGGTTAATGGTTGCCAGGTATATTTGCTTCTTATCTCTGCTTTAACAAATTACCACAGATTTAGTAGCTTAAAACAAGGCAAATTTATTATCCTACAGTTCTGAAGGCCACAAGTCTGAAATCAGTTTCACTGGGCTAAAGTCAGGGTGTCCACAGGGCTTGGTTTCTTCTGGAGAGTCTCGGTGAGAATATGTTTACTTCCCTATCCCAGCTTCTAGATTCCAACTGAGTTCCTTCTTCATGCCTTCCACTATTCCCTCTCACCTCCATCTTGAAAGCCAGCCAGTGTAGCATCTTCTTGCCTCTCTGACCCTAACAACCACATCCCTTTTATAAGGACCCTTGCGATTAGATTATGCCCTCCTGGAGATTCCAGGATAATTTCTCCATTTTAAGATTTTTAATTTAATCATACTTGAAAAGTCCCTTTTTCCCCATAAGAATGATGTGGTTTGGAGTGGGGCTTGGAGCTGACTGACAGCCAAGTGAGACGTCTTTGGTGCAAAAAGCGTGTTTTTATGAAAGCACGGGCACAGGACGTGTTGGGCAGAAAGCTGCACTGGGAAGGTGAAGAGTGATTGATTGTAGAAGATTTTCTCTCCAATGGAGGGGAGGGTGATGTTAGGGCTCCAGGAAATTGTGTCTATAAGTTTCTGGAGATTGCTTTTTTCTTGTAAATCATTAAGACAGTTGCAAACTGATGGAGACTCTTGTCCTGCAGGACTGTGATCTCTATCAGTTAACCACTGGCTTTTCCCTTCATTTGTTCTAGGGCAGCCAGGAATGCCTAAGGAATGTCACACATACCCAACCTGGGGTGGGGTGGGGGGCTTAGGGATGTTAGCAGGTGCTTTTCTCTCAGCTTGCCTTTTGCTCCCGCATCAAGAAAACATATTCACAAGTTCCGGGGATAAGGATGTAGAGATCTTTGGGAGGCCATTATTCAGCCTATAATCCCAGATAAATTTGAAGCAGAAATATAATCTGAGGACTTTACCAGAGAATGAATGAATAAAATCTAGCTACTTCTAGGTACTCCAGTGTTTTTATGAAACCCACACGTAGTTCTACCTCCTTCTCAAAGTTCTTACTCAAGGCAGACTCCTTGAAGTACAAACATCTTGAAAATGCAAATGAGAAACAAAATATGAATGAATATGCAGATGCATCGAATGATTCTGTCTGGGAAAAATAGTTTATTTGTGTCCTTTAAATCAAAGTTTAGGCATGAGAGTTAGACTGAATATTCTTTAACAAACTCTCCCTGCAAATCATTCTTTTTGTGTTGTTACTCAACAACTGTTTAGGGTCATTTATACATTTTTCCACCCACTTAGGGTAAAATATTTCATTTTCACTGTAATGAATGCTTATTTTATTTATTCACTGAAAGTCTCCCATCCCACCCCCCACAGAAAGGGAACATGGTTGCTGACAAATATCTATAAAGTGGATATTTTGGAAAAGCTACTTTTTTCAATCAGGGTAAAACAGCCTCAGATGCCAGGACTATATTTCAGTTCTATGTCTGATTACCATAGTAAATGTCAGGAAAGAGTGGTTTTACGTGTATTTTCATAAAAACCCTATAGCTGCAGTGTATTTCATTATCTTGACTAAAGGGTACATTTTGAAGTGAGTTTCAATGACTCAAAGCCAAGCTATCTCTCAGTGATTTATAATTCTGATTATTGGGACGTTCTGCATGATGAACCAGCCATTTCATCAGACAAAGTTCTCACTTACGCAGTTCTCTATCTTGAATCAAATCTGCTTGTGGAAAGAAAGATTTAGGAAAGCATTCCAAATTTTTCAAAAACATAACACTAAATCTATAGTTGCAGCCTACTCTCTCAGCAGATTTAAAGTTTACAATTAGAATTTGCTAAATAAAAGTGTTTATATCCTATCCTTCACTGAACACACACCACACATACACACGTACGTATTCAAACAAAAACACAATATTGCCCCAACTGTTGAATAGATTTTAAATAAAAAACTGGAGGGTATTATGCTGAGCGAAATAAGTCTATCAGAGAAAGACATGTATCATATGACCTCACTGATATGAGGAATACTTAATCTCAAGAAACAAACTGAGGGTTGCTGGAGTGGAGGGGGTGGGAGGGATGGGGTGTCTGGGTGATAGACATTGAGGAGGGTGTGTGCTATGGTGAGCGCTGTGAATTGTGTAAGACTGTTGAATCATAGACCTGTACCTCTGAAACAAATAATACATTATATGTTTAAAAAAAAGAAGAAGAAGAAGAAGAAGAAGAAGAAGATAGCAGGAAAGGAAAAATGAAGGGGGGGAAATCCTAGGGGGAGATGAACCATGAGAGACTATGGACTCTGAGAAACAAACTGAGGGTTCTAGAGGGGAGGGCGGTGGGGGGACGGGTTAGCCTGGTGATGGGTATTAAAGAGGGTACGTTCTGCGTGGAGCACTGGGTGTTATACGCAAACAATGAATCATGGAACACTACATCAAAAACTAATGATGTAATGTATGGTGATTAACATAACATAAAAAAAATCCCAAAAAGAAATTTTGAAAAGATATGATTATCCATACATTTAAAATGTTATTATTAATGCAGAAAAGTACATGTCAGAGTACACTATACAGGATTTTTACAACCCGAATATATTGCCCAGATCATGAAATAGAACATTAACTGGCACCTTACAAGTCTCTTAGCGCTCCTTGGAGTCACTATTTCCCAAGGAACGCCACTTCCTGACTTCTAACAGGCATTGTTTTACTCTTTTTGTCTTTTATTTAAGTGAAGTCCTGTAAGAGGACTTGCTTCATAAGGCTTTAATTACGCTCTGGTGAGTTGGGATGTTGTGTTTTCTGTGTTGCAGAGGATGTTACTATCTGTTTGAAAGATTATTAATTTTGTGATACAGAAGACAACTGTTTGAAAAAAGAAATGGTTGTCTTTTAATTTAATCATTTAAAAATAATACACTTTATTATAATCCTAAAAACACCAAAGTAAATCAATGATGCATAATTTTATACATGCAAATGGATTTTTAAGATAGAATTGGACCATATAGAAAGTTGGGAGCAACACGTGGACTACAAAATTATAATCTCTAAAAATTCATTTTCTAATCAAAAAGAAAAAGTGTGCACATATGTTTTTAGTGACTTCAGTATATTCAAGACAGCTGGGCTTTTAGAGAACTATTCATTCTACTTTTTTAAGATTTTATTTATTTATTATTTATTTATTTAGAGCATGAGTGGGGGAAGGGACAGAGGGAGAGGGGGAGAGAGAGAGAATCTTAAGCAGACTCTGTGCCAAAGTGCCAAGCTTGGAGTCCGACGTGGGGCTAGATCCCACAACCCTGAGATCATGACCTCAGCCAAAACCAGGAGTCGGACGCTCAACCAACTGAGCCACCCATGTACCCCTATTCATTCTACTTTTAGGGAAGTTTTTAAAGAACAGTATTTTTTAAAATTTTGTCTTCAAAAGATACCCAAGTAATCCCATGCTTGAGATTAATGCCAGTCCAGTGGACCAGTCATAATTCCAAATTATTTTTCAAGTATGCCAAATAAGCCAATATTGAAGATATTTTTGACATATTTTAATTAAGTATTATTTTTAGGGAATGACTATTAATTGATAAGGATTTTCTCTCCTGAAATATCATGTCGATATGTAATTTTTTTTTAAAGATTTTATTTATTTATTCATGAGAGACAGAGGAGGAGAGAGAGAGAGAGAGAGAGAAGCAGAGGGAGAAGCAGGCTCCCAAGGAGCGGGGAGCCCGATGTGGGACTCGATCCCAGGACCCTGGGATCATGACCTGAGCCGAAGGCAGACGCTTAACCATCTGAGCCACCCAGGCGCCCCGATATGTAATTTTTCTGTACTTAGTCATTTACTATTCAAAGCAGTATGCACTGTGTCTAAATTTTGTTTCATGTCAGGACGCACATAAAGTATGGGTTACCGTATTATGTGGATAAAGCTCTATGGAGCTGAAAGAAATCAGCCTAGGCTTTGGCTGCCTCAGCTATCACTAAGAAATTGAACAAATGGGATCAATAGCTTAAGCATACCTGTATCATCAGTGGGGGTACACTAGTGTGTTCTTGTATAGACATTGGAAAGCTCTGTGCTTAAAACCTTGCTATTCAGTGATCTGACTAAAGGCTAGTTTTGGAATCACCTTGGAACTTGTTAGAAATTTGGAAACTCAGGTTCCACTACATCCCTGCTCAACCAGGTTGTATTTTTTTTTAAGGGTTTATTTTTAAGTAATCTCTACACCCAAAGTGGGGCTTGAATTCACAACCCCAAGATCAAGAGTCAAATGCTCTGCTGACTGAACCAAGCGAGGCACCCCAAGCAGGTTGCATTTTAATAAGATGATTTTAGAAGTGTTGCTGGAAAGAAAGTAAAAGCACTCGTCATGAGTTTTGGTATGAAATAGGAAAATTAGGATACATATATTTCCTTGGTAGAATAAAATACAATAAGAGTCTGTGGATATTTGCATTTTAATACAAATATTTTAATGTGAAATAGAATAATATTTATTCAAACTTAGCATTTCTCACAAATGGCTTTGCAGTGGATTGTATGTACCTCTTCCCTTCCCCATTCTGATTTATCTGTGAATTAGTCAAGACAAAGTTTATTAATTTAGTCATTGGTAAAGTAATTTATCTATGTTTCTATTTAAAAACATACTTAAAGAGTGAGATGAGGTTTAAAAGTCATATTTAGGTATTCTGTGACTCTGTGATTTGAAATAAAGATGCTTTATCCTTCTATTTTTAGGTATCTTATCTCTTTCCAGTTCATTGTCATGTTTCACAGTGTACCAAAGACAAGGAGGAAACTCTATTATCTTTTGTCTTTGGAGAAGTTCTTAGGTATAGTTGTGAAAAGAAATGTGCGTTCAGCAAACAAAGTAAGTTTGCCTATTTTATGAAAGTCAGTATTTCAGATGTATTTGCCAATACACCCTGGGGCACTGTTAGCAAAGCTGTTGTTTGTCTTAGGGAACTTTTGCTCCCTGCTGCACCAATGAATCAGAAATATCCGATGCTACCTGCTGGTTATCAGATTTCTGTATTTGAGATTCTATTCTGCTGTCCCATGGAAGTACTCATATGTTTCCTTTAATGTTTTAGCCAATCAATTTTTAAAAAATATAATTTTAGCCCTATGTCTTACCTAAACTCCTAATGAGTCTGCAAAGAAGGAATTTTTAATAAAAAGACTCACTTTTATGTTATGCCAATCCAGGGCCATTATTTCTAGGGAAATAATGTTTACGCTTAACCTAAGTTACTCATAGATGTCTAAAAGTAATCTTTTTTTTTTTTTTTTAAATCTTGGCTACTGACATTATTACTGAAAGTATATGCATTTCTTTTCAAAGTACATACTGTAACGCAAAGTTTCCACAAAATATCTGGTTGGGAGGAAAGAAAAAAAGCAAACAGTGCCCTATTCCAGAAAAAAAAATTTTTTTTAAGATTTTATTTATTTGAGAGAGAGAGAGCTTGAATGACAGAGAGAGCATGAGCTGGGGGAGGGCAGAGGGAGAGGGAGAAGCAGACGCCCCACTGAGCAGGGAGCCCAACTCAGTACTCCATCCCAGGATCCTGGGATCATGACCTGAGCCTAAAGCAGATACTTAACAGACTGAGCCACCCAGGTACCCCCCCCAACCAAGAGAGTTTTATTTAATATCTCTCCATCATATTTTTTTGTCAGTAAAATTTTTGACAGATTAATAACAATTATCTCTATTTATATCTGCATTTAACTATTGAAATAACTATTTGGTGGGATGTCTCCTTCAAAACAAAATACCAAGTTATATGATACTTTCTTTGTAGTATATGGAGACTTTCATGTCACATTTTCATTTAGGTTTTAGAACTCTTGAACATTTTAATTCATGTATATAAAGAACTATAAATTTTCCATTTATGCAAAAACAAGGCATATGGTAAACCTCAAAATAATATATGCAGCTAGACACTGAGCTAAACACAACACACACACACATATATAAATCATCTAAGAATGCATATATACATCATATGTATAACCATATATATGCATTCATGCTAAATTTTGTATAAGAGATTAGAGGCAGAATCCTGTTTGGCAACACATTTTTATTAGGTTCTCCCATAATTTAGGTGGCCTGAGTTCTTTTTTTTTTTTTTTTACATTTGTTGGCCCAGAGAAAGTATTCACTAATTTATTCAGTACACAAATATCTCATCTCAATGGCCATTAATAAGATGTTGGAGAATAATGTACGCAGCACTAACATGCTACTATAGAATATTTTCATTAAGACTCATGCAACTAAAAGATTAAACAAATATTTCAAAAATCATAAGCATTAACATGAGGACTGATAATGAACACCAGGTCCATTTATAGATAGGAATGATCATATATAGAAGGAAAATTATGGTTTCAGAATAAAACATAAGTTGTGTGTATATATATATATGTGAACACTAACACACAGATACACAAAATAACTTCAAAATATTTAAAATTTTAAAGCTTTAAAAATTAGCTTTCCCCCATTTTAAAAGTAAAAACAAATCTACAGAAAGATATCTGTATTTATTAATGCATAATCAGTAAAAAAGAGACTATAAAATGTTACCATATTAATGTATGTATATATGTGTGTGTATCTAGGTCCAGATCTTCATACACTCAATATAAAATGCTGCGGATACTAAATGAGGTTGTATGTATTCAGTTTTCTTTCAAAACTAAAACTTTCTCTAAAAATAAACTGTGATACTGTCATTTTATTTATGTTTTAGATTGAATTGGTATTTTATTAATTATGTATATGTTGAGTTTAAGAAACCTGTTGTGTGATTTTAAAATTCATACATTTCTATTTTCATAAAAACTAAGTTACCTTCTCCCCCTTTTTAAAATTTTGAGTATAACTGACACACAATGTTACATTAATTTCAGGTGTACAAAATAGTGATTCAGCAACTCTCTATGTTATGCTATGCTCACTGAAAGCGTAGCCACCATCTGTCACCATACTACACTATTACAGTACCATTGAAAATATTCCCTATGCTGTGCTTTTTATTCCTGTGACTTACTCCATGACTAGAAGCCTGTATCTCCCACTCCCCTTCACCCATTTTGCCCATCTCCCCAAACCCCTTCTTTCTGGCAATCATCATTTCTCAATATTTATATGTTTGATTCTGCTTTTTCTTATCTATTTATTCATTTGTTTTTTTTTAGATTCCATATATAAGTGTAATTGTATAGTATTTGCCCTTCTCTGTTTAAATTATTTGACTTAGCATCATACCCTCTAGGTCCATCCATGTTGTCACAAATAGCAAGATCTCATCCATTTTATGGCTGAGTAATAATAGTCCATTGTATATACACCACATCTTCTTTATCCATTCTTCTATCAGTGGACACTTGGGGTTGTTACCATATTTTGGCTATTGTAAATAAGGCTGCAATAAACATAGGGGTGCATAATCTTTTCAAATTAGTGTTTTTTACTTCTTTGGGTAAATACCCAGTAGTGGAATCATTGGATCATATAGGTTTTCTATTTTTAACTTATTTTTAACGAATTTTATTTATTTATTTATTTATTTATTTATTTATTTATTTATTTATTTATTTATCAATCAGAGAGCGAGAGAGAGAGAGCACAAGCATACAAGCAGGGGGAGCGGCAGGCAGAGGGAGCAAGGAGCCCAGTGCGGGACTCGATCCCAGGATCTTGGGATCATGACCTGAGCTGAAGGCAGATGCTTAACCACCTGAGCCACCCAGGCACCACTCTATTTTTAATTTTTTAAGGAAACTCCGTACTGTGATCCACAGTGGCTGTACCAGTTTACATTTCCATCAAGAGTTCACAAGGGTTCTTTTTTCTCCACATCCTCCTCAACATTGTTATTTCTTGTCTTTTTGACTCTAGCCATTCTGACAGGTATAAGATGGTGTCTCATTGTGGTTTTGATGTCAACATTTTAAACTTCTCAAACATATAATTTGTTGGTGTTCTTTCATCATTTATTTTCTTTCTTAGACATATATTGGCCCTTGGGTAAGAATATAATATATCCACACAGACTTTGTTAGAAAGCATGGTCTTCATCTCTGTTTTTCTCCTAGATTTCTCTCATGCTCTCTGAGAGTTATACTGTTTGTTAACATTTTTGAAAGCCACACATTACATCTATTTATTCTGACACACAATTGCCTATCAGAAGTTTGATTATCATACCTAAAATCCCACATATATTTTTATTTTAATATTATGCCTTCAGCTTTCTACAAAAGTCATTATATAAAAATGTCTTAAAAAATACTTTTAAATGCTTAAGTATCTAAATATGTACCTCTTGACTAAATACCCATTAATAATTTTTCAATGCTAATGCTAATAAAAAGATTTGCCTTTCTCTGGTGATGGGTATTAAAGAAGGCACGTTCTGCGTGGAGCACTGGGTGTTATGCACAAACAATGAATCATGGAAAAGTACATCAAAAACTAATGATGTAATGTATGGTGATTAACATAACAATAAAAAATTAAGAAAAAAAAGATTTGCCTTTCTTGTGAAAATAGCCCTCTTTTCTGTGAAGATAAATGTTTTGTTGTAGAAATCTACCTATTAGAATAACCTTTTTCTACCTAACCTCTTATTATACTTCTTCCTTTAACCTGAATCTGATTTTCTAATTTTGTATTATTTTTATGATTTTATCATGCAAAATAAAATAAAGCACTTCATTTAAGTTTTTGCAGATAGATGGAAATTAACCAGTCAACCAACTGACAAATTAATAAAATAAGTCTGTGAAAAACATATTTTGTCTAATAAAGTGTAAAAGCAGAACACTGGTATTTCTTTTGAAACAGCTGATTAGCATATCTGACACCTTTCATTTATTTTTATGGATTGATGAACATACACTAAAATTTATTTGGTTGGAGTTCTGTCATTTTAAATGGTTATGTCTGATATCACAGTATAAGCTTGTATTTTAATGTATTATATGATAACTCCAATATATAACAAAAAGAATTTAATTCTGATAAAATTTGAAGAAGAGATTGAGTTAAAAGGCAGGATGAAATAAAATTTGTGAATTATCTTTACCAGGGAATTGTCTAAAGTTAATAAAAATATTAGTTTTGATATTTTTTGATTCAGTAAATAAACATCTTTACTGAACTTTAATCATCTTGAATAGGTTTTTTAAATACCATAATGATATGTAAAGAGGATGGAAAAGACCACTTCCTTTTGTAGGTTCGTGTTTATTTAACCATTCATTCATTCATAAATGTTTAATTTGCATCTATTGTGTGCCAAAACTATTATAGGTGCTGGAAGTTCAGCACCCAGTTGGAGAAACTACCACCAGATTAGACTGTTCGGCAGTGCTCAGATGCCATCCCCTTCATTAGGGGAATGATAGGGATAGTGATAGTGATAGGGAATACATTGAGGGATGTGGCACCAATATTTTTGCAAACTTCACTGATGGCTGGGATAATCAGGAGAATCTTCCTGGTACTGAGTCCCATTATATCATGAGGCTGATGGGATTCTAGAATGGCAGAGCATAGCTATGGCATTCAACTAATCAGAGACAACATGAAGTTAATTTTTTTTAAAGATTTTATTTATTTATTTGACAGAGAAAGAGAGAGCACAAGTAGGCAGAGCAGTAGGTGGAGGGAGAGGGAGAAGCAGGCTGTCTGCTGAGCAGGGAGCCTGACCTCGGACTCCATCCCAGGACCCTGGGATCATGACCTGAGCCAAAGGTAGATGCTTAGCCAACTGAGCCACCCAGGCGCCCCATCATGAAGTTAATTAATGTAATATGTAGCCTTACTGAGGTTGGAATCAGAGTGCCTTAACCCAAAGAAATCAATGGGAATGAATAAAAACTCACTGTGTGCCTAGGACAAAATAGACATGCAGTTAACTGTTGCTTAATTTCCATATTAAAAAAGGGATTAACAATTGGCCAGCAGAAGGGCTGACTACAATGGAAAAACTAGATTCTTTACTCAGTGAATTAATTTTCTGTTTCTGCCATCACAAATCAACACTAATATAACCACTTATAATAACACCCAGTTATTATCTCACAGCTCTGTATGTCAAAATCCAGGTGGACTTAAATAGTTTCTCTGCTTGGGATCTCAGAAGATCAAAGTCAAGGTGTCAGCCAAGTTAGACTCCTATCTCAAAGGTAGGAAAAAATCTACTTCCAAACTCATTCAGGTTGTTGGTTCTTCTTCCTTGTGGTTACAGGTCTGTGGTTCTCATTTTCTTACTGGCTGTCATCCAGGGGTTTCTTTATTTTAAAGGCTTTCAAATTCCTGTTCATGTGGACCCTTCTATCTCAAATCTAGCAATAACATACTTAGTTCTCTCACTTCCATTTTCTCTTCCTTTCCCTTCTGCCATGAGCCCGGGAAAGCTGAGTTTAAAATCTCATGTGAGGGGCACCTGGGTGGCTTATTCGGTTAAGCATCTGCCTTCGGGTCAGGTCATGTTCCCAGGTGCTGGGATTGAGCCCCACATCGGGCTCCCCGCTCTGCTTCTCTCTCTCCCCCTAACCCTCCACCCCTCTGGTGCTCTTTCTCTCACTCACTCTCTCTCAAATAAATAAAATCTTAAAAAAAAAAAAAAAAAGTCTCCTGTGATTAGACCAAGCCCACCTAGGTAACTTCCCTATCTGGAGGTCATCTGTGCCACACAACATAGAATAATCCCAGAAGTCATGTGTCATCATATTCGCAAATTCTGAGGGTTAGAGCAGGACATTGGGGAGGAGATATTTAACAGATTTTATCACATTCAGTTTCTAGATCTAACTTCATTCCCTGACCCAAAGACTGGATATAATTGAAGAAAGACTTCGTACCATAACTACAAGTATACACAATGTTTTCCAGTTCTTCATCAAATGGACATGCAACCTAGTTACAGAACAGAGTGGACTCTGTTGTCCTGCCCAGCTATCACTCTCAGAATCAAACTCCTTATTTCCCCAGGTGCCAAGAGCGTTAGATTTAACGGCTCACAGCGGAGGACCTCCCTGGAACTTGTTCTCAGTTTTGGGGAGCTCTATTTCCCAAAGCTATGTGCTTTCCCTGGGAGCAGCTGGTCAATGTGCTATAGTCCAGTGGCCTATATTTGAATTAATTCTGATTGTCCATCTCCACATACAGCTCTTTTAAGATCAGCTGAGGCTTCTGTTGCAACTGCATCTTAGTTTACCTTATTCATCTACTCAGTCCCATTTCTGTTCCCCTCACTTTGTTTTGGATATATTCCTGAAAGTCCTAAACACATCCTGCATGCATATCTCTGCCTCAGACTCTTACTCCCGGCAAGTCGAATTCAAATGAAGTAAAAAGTACACTAGGAAAGATAGCATTTAGACATTTTGAGGACTGTTAGATACAGGGTCTTGGCTATAACCTCACTAATAGGTGATCCAGAATGCTGATTGATTTTAATACCACTGAGCAGAGTACAGTCCTTTCTATCTCTTTGAATGGTTCTCTGAACCCTGGCTGTGATCAGTGGTGGAGAGGTGAGACAGGTCATTTTTTTTTTTTTTTTTTTGTGAAACATCACTGACCTCTGTAATGGACTTCTTTAGGCTTTAGCAGCTTTGAGACTACTGGCTCATATAAGTTTTCTGTCCAATAAAATGTTTCCTTCTTTGTTTTTCTTAAGAACTATTATTTGTCCAAACAATAAAAACAAAGTTAAAGCTATACATATTGATATTAAGAAATGTATTGATGTATTTCATTATACAGAGCAATGTGAACTGACCTTTTCATCATAAAGATCACATTTTAAAAAAAAATCTTACATCATGTATTAATTTCCTAATGCTGGGTAACATATTACTATAACTCAGCAGCTTTAAACAATACCCATTTAACAGCTCATATTTCTGTAGGTCACAAATCTTGGCAGGCTCAACTGGGTTCTCCACATAAGGCTTCAAAAGGGCAAAATTAGATGTCACCAGAATGGGCTCCTATCTGGGGACTCTGGGGAAGAGTCGACTTCTAAGCACATTCAAGTTGTTGGCCAAATTTAGTACCTTGAAGTATAGGACTAAGGCCCCCATTTCTTTGTTACTGTCAACTAGGGATTGCTCCTCATCATCTAGAAGATATCTCTATTCCTTGGCAAGGTGCCTTCTTAGTTTTCAGAGTCAAATATGTCATATCCATTTCTTCCTATGCTTCAAATCTCTCTGATGTGCTTTTGTGTTACCAGACAGGAAAATCTCTGCCTTTTAAAGGCTCACATGATGAGATTAGGCCCGCCTAGACCATCTTCCTTTTGCCGTTTAGTGTAGAAGAGTCATGAAGTGATATCATACTATCTCTATCCACTTTTTTTTTTTCAAATAGGCTCCATGCCCAGCATGGAGCCCAGTGAGGGGCTTGAATTCAGGACACTAAGATTAAGACTTGAGCTGAAATCAAGAGTTGGCCGCTTAATGGACTGAGCCACCCAGTCGCCCCTTTCTATCCAGATTTAAAGGGAAGCAGGTTAAGCAGGGGTGAATGTTGGAGACCATTCTTAGAAACCTGCCTAGCACACATCCTATGTGTGAAAACGTGTATCTGACCACATGCCCTCAAACAGAGGAAAAAGTATAATGGAGTTTTCTGCCAATTTTCATGTCAATAAAATACTGCATATTATATCTGATTGCTCACAATTGTGGGATGAATATAGTTAGTTAATGCCAACAATATCCTTCTTAAACATAACTTTCTGAAAATACATCACAATGAACAAATGACTAGATACAGTTCAGTTTTCTTTCTCTTCTTTCTATGATGAAGGCTCCTAAAAGCCTTGAATTACCTCCAAAAAGAGGAAAGGAGGAAGAAAATTTCACCTTTGGGTATTTCTCTTAATATTTATTATGTTAATCCTATCTAGTATATAAATAGTTTGGACAGGGTACTGCACGTTATTCTAATCTAGAAATTTAATGGTCTGATAAAAAAATAAGGCAAGTTATGGTATAGACCAAGGATTTCTTTGATGCACCATTAGTTCTAATTGACTGACATTATATATATGGTTGTTTGTGTATGTATAAATCTATATTTATACATACACAACCATACTTTCTAGAAAAATTCCTGATGCTGACTGCCATCTATTACCAGTGTGCCTTAGACTGTTTACGTTTGGTTGACCTTCTACTAGGACACCAGTTTCTATAGGATGTTTGGCTTCTTCTCCTTTCCACCAGACATGCTCTTGAAATTCCTGCATGTTGGATCATACCTGAGTTTGAATAATGACTAAAAATCTTTCCTAAACAGTTCATATATGTTGTATTTTATAAATCTTCAGTTCCGGAAAACTGCAAGAATTTTCTATCCTATGGAATATAATATTTTATTAGTTACTCTCTGACAGTACTGAAAAACAATTCTGGGGTTGTGAGATCAAGCTCCACGTGGGGTTCACACTCTGCACAGAGTCTACTTAAGATTCTCTCTCTCTCTCTTTCTCTGCCCCTACCCCTGCTCGCACTCTCTCTCTTGCTCTCTCAAAACAAAACAAAACAAAAACAAAAAACAAAGCTTCTACTGAATACACCTCGATAATTTCAAGTTTCAAACCATATAGTCATTGAGTACTCACAAATTCTGGACATCTGAGTTGTTTTTATTTTATCTTGCTCTGCAAACCTATTCATGTGGGAAAAAATTGACAGCAATAAGATCAAAAGCCACTTGTGTATGAATAACTGAAGAAAACCAGTTGTACAACAGATGGTCAAAGGAAATCCTTCAACGACATGTTGAAGCACGGTTTGAATCAATATGATAGAGTTGTCAATATCAGTGAAGCCCAGACTTGCATGCCCATGCACCAAAGTGTGAAGGGAAGTCTTAGAACAAAGTAGTCTTAGGAGGAAAGGAGACAGAACTATAAACAACAAATTGTGCAAGTGGCAGCCAGTCATTAAGGCTGAGATGGTTTATACATATAATCAATGTTGTGGAAACTTCCGTTTATTCATTAGGTCATTTGACTCACTAGACCATATTTTTAGATTGGGTACAATTTGGTGCCATAAAAGAAAATTTGTATCCTTCATTCACTGTTTAATAAAGGATAAATGTTTAAAGTAATTGATAACTTGTTATCTCACTGAATTCTTTAAGTGCAGAGGAAATATGTTTGTATTGTTTTAATATTCAACATATGTATAAAGGTTATTAAGTTATTGTATGAATCAAAAGCAGTATGAAACATTTCTGCAATTTATTCATTTATTCAACAGTATTTTCTAAACGATGATCATGTGCCAGACTATGGAGTTAAAAACAACAGATATGGTACTTGCTCTATTATTTTAAAAAGGATAGCAGAAAAATAGGCAATTACTCTGATGTGTGATCAATTCTGTGTGAAAGAAAGTAAAGCACTGTAAAGGAAAAATACTGGGAATATGTACTGCAGTCTGTACAAAATCTGGGGCATTTTCCCAGAAAACTACTCTCTCTCCCACCTTAGCTAGACATCTTCCAAATTAGATTTATTCCTTTAGTTCACTATTTCTCAAACTGTAGTAGTAGCTTCCTTTAGCAGAACAAAATTATTTCATGGAAACTGAGTATTAAATTATTTTTATTATATCATTTAAATATGCCTAATCATAAGCCTTAGAACAAAGTTTTTGGGGTTTTAGTTTTTATTTAACTTTAAATTAAAGAATAAAACAAAAATGGCTCTTTACCAAGGATCTGCCTTAGTAAAGGCAGCAAATAGATAATTGAGTCAGAAAGCGGTGCACATTCAAGTATAAAGAAACAATTGAATACATTCCTATTTTAAATAAGAAACAAGGAATATGAAAAAAATGACTGAAATACACAAAGCAAAAGAAAAGAGTATATTTAGAACTTTAAAATAAGTCTGCCCTTTTTGGTTTCTCAGAGATAATGAAGGATCTGTGTCTCTTAAGCACAGATTATTACACAATGATAAGCTGTTGGAGATACTAGAATTTAAAACAATAATTGTTGAAATTAAAAATGAAAATAAAAATGGAAGTTCAGAAAATGAAATTAATTCAAGACTAAACAAAACTGAAGAGCTAATTGTTCTGGTGGAATGTTGAGCTACACGATTATAAGAGAACAGTGAAGGTAGAGGGGGCACTGGAGATACACTCAGATGTGCTCACACCCACAAGTACAAACAGGGGTATGAAAGTTCTCAAGTAAAACCCCCAAATTCTTAACATGTCTAGGGATGGGGTGGAATAGGGCACCGTCCAGCCTTGTGTGCAGTTTTTTTTTTTTCATTGCTAAAGAAAATGCATTCCTTATGTAACTTATGTAGTGGAAAGCCAATTTTAAAGGACATTAAATAGCGGACTTAGTTGGAAAAAAGGAGTGAAATGTAATATAAAAATAACTACATGGCATATATCTTAGTAACCAGTCCACTTAAATAACCATAGTTGGAAGTCAAATACAAAAGGGAACATTGATATATTTGGTTATTTCTATCTGTTAACCAAATAGAGAAAAGTGACAAGAGGAAGAGAGGAGGGAGAATAGGAGGGAAAAAGGGAGGAGAGAGGGAGAGGAAGAAAGAAAGATTTTCTGCTTAATCCTCTCTGACATGTTACTTTTAAAGCTTCCAAGCTTCCTCAGTATAGAGATTTCGCAAAGTGTCATTGTCTTAGAAGTCATCTCAGTAACAAAAAAATAGTGGAATGAACCAGTTTCTGAAACACTTAACTGCTACCAGTTAAAATACAATTTTCTTCAACATAACAATAAAAAAGTTAAAACAAAAAAAAAATACAATTTTCTTCTTGGTAATGATGACAAAACTGCACATTAATTACAAATGTCTACAAACAACAAATGCACTTAGAATTTGTTTGAAATTTGAAAAACAGCATTTATTTTATATCCTAAACTCAGTTTTAGAACATAAAAATTGCATGTGCTTTGGTCTCCTTTTGAGTGACTTGACACCATTTAAATGGGTGGATTATGTGGGAAGTGATATATGATCACAGTGAATTACAATATAATATAGCATTTAATGATATAAAACCTAAAACCTTTAATATTTAATAATCTATGTAGTAATACTTCACTATGTGAAACAAATCCATGTTTTGTTTTGTATTTTCTTTGAAGTCATAAATAAACAGGAAGAAATGCTGTGATATACTGATTGACTTATTCCTGCAAAAGAAATATTTTTTAGTATAAAATAGATTTTTTTTCCAAAATAAAACTAAGAAAATAAAGGGCTCCTGTATCCAGAAATTGATCTCATTCACTTAGAAAATAATCCAGATTCAAATTCAAGCACACATTTGATGAGCTTGTAATATTTTTGTATTTTCCTCTTTCAGATTAGATAATCCTGATTTATTTTTAATAAATTAATTTACTTACATTTTAAGTATTGTGTAAATATTATACAAAAGTTATAATATATTCTAAAAAATATAATTCTAAAAAATTTAAGGTGTTTGTTGATATAGAATTATAATTTTTCTGTATTTCTTTACTTTTTGAAATCTAATATTCTGTGTTTACATCATTTTTCCAATTGAAGATAATGAAGAAAAAGCAATGGAAGTAAAGAAATAGCATAGTAATATCATAAATGAGGCCGGAGGACTTCCAGGGTCAGTAAGAGATGTTGAGAACTAAAAAGGGTTTTACTCCCACCCTTATAACAAGAACAAAGCTCAAAAATAGCAAATTAGTGATTTTTTTGAACTTATCAGAGAACTGAGTAGCAGGGCAAACCACTAACCTGAAGTGCGCAGAGATACAGATGCCTGCCTTGAGAAACAGGACTTCAGATTTACGTAGGACAAAAATTGCTGTATGCTACTAAACAGGAAAGAAAATTCAGCTAATTAAAAAAAAAAAAAAAAGTTAAAGGCCAGGGATAGGATGGGGTAGGAATGAGAAGCCCCTTCAGGTTGCAGACTGGGAGGAGGGTTGCACTGTACTGCAGGTTCTTCTTCCGAGATCTTCATGATGCACTCACAGGGAAAATCTGGGAGAAAACCTCTGAAGGTGTTCCTGTGGTGCTGGCTGGAGAAGGCGGAGGGCGGCAGAGACTCCATTTAGACCTCCTTCCTCTTTTATCTCTTAGAGAACAAAGTTTTCATCTACCAAACATTTTAAGAAGTAACACTTATTCTACAAAATGTCCTCTAGAAAATACAAGAGGAGGGAATAGTGCCCAACTCATTTTAGGTGGCCAGCATTACCCTGACATCCAAACCATACAAAGGCTTTGGAAGGTATTAGAAGAAAACTACAAACCAAACTTCACAGTGGATAAGCCTGGCAGACGCCACCTTGACGTGGGGATCCAGAGTCACAGGAACAGAACCTTAGCGCTAGGTTGATGTCACGTAATCACTGGTACGATGCAGTAAGAATACTTCCTACGATTTCCACCCCCGCAAATCTATCAGCCTAGTGAAATTATGAGAAAAAGGAGAAAAATCCCCGAACCAGGTTCATTCTATGAAATTATTGACTAATACTTTGCAAAAGTGTGAAGGTATTTTAAAAAAGGAAAAATTAAAAATCACTCTCAAATTGGAGAAGGCTCAGGCAAAAAGATAACTAAGTGCACCTTGGTATCCTAGCTTAATGAGGGGATGGAAATTTATTAGCAGAAAATACATTAGCAAAAACTTGTACCAACATTTGAATTTTTTTAAAGATTATTTATTTGAGAGAGAGAGAAAGCACGAGCGGGAGGGGCAGGGGGAGATGGAGAGAGACTCTCAAGCCGACTCCATGCTGAGCTCAGAACCTATTCCAGAGCTTGATCCCAGAACCCTGAGATCATGACCTGAGCGAAATCAAGAGTCGAACACTCAACCATCTGTGCCACCCAGGTGTCCCCAAACATTTGAAATTTTAATAAAGTCTGTACTTCATTAGTATCATGCCATTGTTTATTTCTTAATTTTGATAAATATGCCATGGTTATATAAAGTGTCAACATTAAGAGGAGTTTAGTGAAAGGTATGCAGGAATTATCTGTTCCATGTTTGTATCTCTAATCTAAATCTAAAATTATTTATAATAAAAAAAATAAAAATACCAAAAAAGAAAAAAAAAACAAAATGAGTTTATACTTTTATTTCCACATGTATCAAGATTTAAAATAAATAACTGTAAGGATTATATTGTAGGAGGCATATACTGAATTATGACTAAAAAAAATAATGACTAAAATTAAACTCTGACATACAGAAGCTTGTGTCAGTTCAGTACCCTGAGATAAACTTAGATGTTCAGAAAAGTTATGGTAGTGAAGGCTTGTGACTGAAAAAGAGAAAGGAAACCAGGTTGCCCAAGGGAAAACTTCAAAATGCACTGCACATCTGAAAGCCATTAAACAAAAGATGAGAGGAAACAGGATGGCAGGTAGAGTTTAAGACCACTGGGCAGACCACTGGCTGCCATGATGAGGAGCTCAGAAATAGATATTCCCCAGTAAAGGAGACCTGCAATGTATAAAAATGAACAGCCTTGGTAACCTTGTTAGGTTCAGTCATTGGCTAGAGCCTCTGTAGGAAATGTGTGATCTTACCTTCAAATACAGAGACAGATCTAAAGGTGCTGCAGTTGGGGATTATCAGCTACCTGCTATCTTCTCAGCTGAATGCAAGATCTTTTATGGAGGTTAATCATGGTAGAACTAGGTGATGACAGCAATAATTATACAGCTTCATATGGATATTTATATAGAGACCTACAGATTATAAAAACAATTTAATTTCATTTCTCTTTAATTTGTGCTTCACATTTGATAATGAGTTTTAACTAATAATTTTCATCCAGATGCCTTTAAATGTATGAAAAAATAATGTATAAAAGATAATACGCTATTATAAAATGTGAGCAAGTGGAATTGAAATCCTAGTTCATTGAAATAAGAAAAAGAATGTTAAATGGCTAATGTTAGAAAAAAGTTATATACAATATGGGAATTATTTTGAATTCACCATGTACATTTAAATTGGTAATGTAACTATTTTGTGTAAAAATACCAAGTATATAATATGCTGAAAATTGTTTTATTCACAAGTATTTAATTTTATTCTAACAACTATGATAATTCAAACAGATACAGAGTATCATTGTGTTCAAATACATTCAGGGATTGCAGAAGCAAAAAAGACTGATGATTTCTGGCAAGTAGTTTAGTAGTTGTAAGTGAAAGAAAATACTGGTAATGAATCAAAATGTGACATCTCTGGACAAATTAGCTTATTCTATTCCATGAAAGTTTTGATATCTTGTCATTACTTACAAATATGTGTATTTGATTAAAGTATACAATTCCAACTAAATAAATAGAAAACATGCATTACAGTGAATTCTTTTACCTTTACTGATATGCCCACAGATTCTACACATTGTTTTAGGACATTATCTATCTACCTATCTATCTATTCATCCATCCATCTTCATCGGAATACTGCATGTATTTTTTCCAATTTGATAAATCTCTAGTTTTACATGCTGGACTGAATATTGAGGATTAAATTTTATTTTCTATCAAATTTGCGCTAGTGTAAAGAAAATCACCTTATGAGCTTATAAGGAGAGTTAGATTCTATTTTTTTCTTCAATTCTCTATAAATTTACCTGTATAATTTCATTTAATTGGAAAGATTAAGGTAGTATGGGCATACTTCAAATAACCCAGATTAATTTAGAGTAAGAACCAGTGCCAAATTAACCTGACATAAATTTAATGCCAATAGAGTACATATACACAAGTTGCATATGGTCAATAAAATTTTTCCAAATGAATGAAAACTTACTTCTAATGGAAACTGCTAGAACTAGTTTTAAATATTCCAGATTGTCAATTTCTAAATATTCTAAATTTCTACTTTTAATACCATACCATAAAAGGAATTAAACATATTTTGTCCTTCATACCATAAAAGGAATTTTCATACCACACCATACCATAAAAGGAACTAAATATATTTTGTCCTGAACTAACAAGTAATAAATGGTATGGAAGTTTTAAAATGTGCAAAAAAAAAAAAAAAAAACTAAGGAAAGAAAATTAGTTTAAAAGGTGTTTGTTGCTAAACTGGAAACAGGTGATTGGCAACTTAAAAAAACAACAACACAGAGCTGCCTGGGTGGCTCAGTCAGTTAAGTGTCTTGACTTGGGCTCAGGTCATGATCTCAGGGTCTTTGGATCAAGCCCCGTGTTGGGAGTCTGCTTGTCCCTCTCCCTCTCTCTCTGTCCCTCTCCCTGCTTGTGTGCGCTCTCTTTCTCTTTCTCTCAAATAAATAAATAAATAAATAAAATCTTTAAAAAAATCATAGGATTACTAGCTTTAAGTCAGTTTATAAGGGAAAAGGAAAATCATAACTTTGTATTGAGGGCCACATTACAGGTAGAATCAATTAATATATGCTTGAGATTTTTCTCTTGGATTTTTGATGAAAACTTAAAAGTAACTTAGACTACAAAAATTTGCATTAATTATTTAACTGTTAAATTGACGTGCTCTTCTAAATTTAAAAATAAAGATTTTCTTGAAGAACAGAAATAAAGTACTCTAAATTAATGCTCTTAAATATAGCAGGCTGGTGAGATTCACACAGCAGCAAGTAAAGCTATAAATGATAATAATGATAAAGAAGAGAAAGTATAATTGCATATCTGAGGCTAACAAAATATGACAAACCGTAAAAAATCTTGGCAGCACATAAAAAGAGAAAGAAGTCAAACAAGACTGTCTGATTAAAATAATGTTTATTTCCTGCTTGTATTTGGTACATCAACTATTTCTCAAACTTACTAAATATATCAAGTTTAGGACATAAAACTCCAAATTCTCTCTGTGCTGTGTATCATACAAATTTTGGATTGAGTTATATAAAAGGAGAATATAAAATTAAAAGAGGATTGATTTATATAGTGGCATATTGAATAAAACCAATAAGTAAAATGAGGAAATCTATTATTTCAAATAATCTGTGTATTGATAAAGATAAATATGCTGCTATTAGAAAATAACTGAATGTATTTGAATACATTAACATTTCTCCCTGGAGACCCTAACATTCTTGTAAAAGTAGGTCATGATTTTATTTTGAATAAACACAAAGCTAAGATTTTTGCCTCTGATATATTTCTGTATCATTTTATTTTAATGGAAATGATATGAATGCATTATAGTCACTTAAGATCATTTAAAGCAATAGCATCTTCTGCATACGGAAATGCATTTTTTATTTTATTTCTAAGTATCATTGACTACAGAGAAAGCCACATTGCAGTTTACCTCACTAAATTTTGAAGTTGTTGATGATATAATACTGTTATTAATTTTGTATTCTTTTTAAAGATTTATTTATTTTAGAAAGTATGAGCGGTGGAAGGGTCAGAGGGAGAGGGAGCAAATCTCAAGTAGACTCCCCACTGAGCGTGGAGACTGATGTGAGGCTCAATCACATAACCCTGAGATCATGACCTGAGCCAAAATTGAGTTGGACGCTCAACTGACTGAGCCACTCAGGAGCCCCTATTTTTGTATTCTTAATTATTAGCGAAGAATGTGGCATATTGTAAAACTCAGTATTATCTAAGAATAGAATGGTAAATGTAGAGAAATACCTGGGAAATTTTTAGATTTTTCTAACTTAAAATATTTGTTATACTTTATAGGAAGAGTGTAGGGTTTGACAAAATAACCATTTACTTCAAACATGAAATGCATTATTCTCTTTTTTGGGAATGATAGATATTAAATTTAAAGAAAATTATAAATTAATATAGTCAATAGAGTTTCAGTCTTTATCCTTCATGTGTTGAAACCTATGGTTTGGAAGTTGAATGATAGAAAGGAAGAAACCCTCCTAATAGTTTTGGTATAGGTCAGAGTCCTCTTTGACTCCAGTGACCTTCTTTCTATCTGGAACTTCAAGAACAAAACACTTTTCAGACTGTCATGCATCAGTGTCAGACTGTCACTGTGGAGGATTAAAAAAAAAAAAAAAAGGTGTGAAGGTGTACTTAGGTGAAAATAAGCCTTATGTTATTACTTCCATAGTCTTATTTGGTTCTTATTGAGCAAAGGCTAGAAAAGGCAGTGATAATTGGCAGATGCGGATAGCTCTAGGAAGAGAACAAAGATGGTACAGAATGTAAATTATTTTTTCCAGGGCCATGGAAAAGCAGTAAATGTCACCACACACCAGAAGGATATGTGAGAGAGGTCAAACCAATACATGCTGCTAGTGTGTGGAGCAAAGAACAATTTGGGTGAAGCCTCTCCCTGGAGTCAGCCAAGACAACACCACTGCTCTTCCTCCTGGTGTTATATAATTTTCCTTCTGCTCATGCAACTCCTGGGAAGGCAAAGGGATGAAAGCGATGACTGCCTTTTAAGGAAGATTAATTTTTAATTGAGTTTAAATTCTGAAATAACTGATAAACTACATAAAAGAGATTTTTTTAAAGTGGGAGATTTATCTTAGTTTGAGATAGAAAGCTTAAACTGCCCCTCACTCCTCTTCACCAGATATGAATTGAAATATGTTCTTATGAGCTAGTAGAGATCAGTACAGGACTAACAAGGAAAATTCTATTTCTAGAATTCTGAATCGTGTGATAAATGTTTTAAGACCTTTAATATGGTAGCTAACACTAACTGAGTGCATGTTCTGTGGCATTCGTTACCTAAAAAAATCCTTCCATATAACAACTCATTTAATCCTTATCAACTCTACAAAGATAAACCATTTTCCACCATTTTATCAATGAACCAAATAAGGTAAATCAAACACCCCACAGTTATATAGGTAGTATTAGAGTGAAGATTTAATGTACTAAATAGGAACTGTTTTATTTATAATTCATTAATTCATTCATTCATCATTCATGCATTCATTCATTCATTTTTAAGTTAATTTAAATTCCAGTTAACATAGAGTGTAATATTAGTTTCAGTTACAGAATTTAGTGATTCAACACTTACATACAATACCCAGTGCTCATCACAAAAGTGCTCCCAGAATCCCCATCATCTCTTTAACCCATCCCCCCCACCCACCACCATTTTTCCAAAGACAAACGATGACCAGCAGACACACGAAAAGATGCTCAACATCATTCATCATCAGGGCAATGCAAATCAAAACTACAGTGAGATATCACCTCACACCAGTCAGAATGGCTAAAATTAACAACACAAGAAGCAACAGGTGTTGGCAAGGATGTGGAGAAAGGGAAATTCTCTTACACTGTTGTGGGAATGCAAACTGGTGTGAGCACTCTGGAAAACAGTATGGAGGTTTCTCAAAAAGTTAAAAATACAGCTAACCCTATGATCCAGCATTTGACCTACTAGGTATTTACCCAAAGGATACAAAAATACTAATTCAAAAGGATACATGCACCCTAACATTTATAGCCACATTATCTACAATAACCAAATTAGGGAAACAGTCCAAATGTCCATCTACTGATGAATGGATAAAGAAAGAAAGTATATATGTATTATATACACAATGTAATATTACTTAGTCATAAAAAGAATGAAATCTTGCCATTTGAAATTATGTAGATGGAGCTAGAGAGTATTATGCTAAGTGAAATAAGTCAGAAAAAGACAAATGCTGTATGATTTCACTCATGTGGAATTTAAGAAATAAAACAAACATGAGGAAAAAAAGAGGCAAACCAAGAAATAGACTCTTAACTATAGAGAACAAACTGATAGAACTGTCCTATTTAAATTGTATGGTAAAAGTAGAAGATTTTTGGTACTTATCTGCAATAAAACGCAAGTATATTTCCCAAATATTTGGGTATGTTTTTGTGGTATTTATCCAGGTTTTTACTCAGCATCATTTTTTCCTATAATAATTATTTTCTTTTTTTAAAGATTTATCTATTTTAGAGAGAGAGAGAGAGAGAGCACGAGTGGGAGGGGCATAGGGAGAGGGAGAGACTTTCAAGCTAACTCCATGCTGAGCGCAGAGCCTGACACTGGGCTCAATAACATGACCCTGAGATCATGACTTGAGAAGAAACCAAGAGTCGGATGCTTAACTGACTGTACCACCCAGGTGCACCTCCTATTCTAAGAAATAAAAATGCACCAAAAATGATGTAAGAGTTTTATCCAGTATATGGTTGCCAAATAAATTACAGAACTTCTAGTTACATGTGTTAAACAATGATTTTTTTGCATAAGTATGTTCCAAAAATTGCATATTCCATACCGATACCAAAAATTCATTAATTGCTTATCTGAAATTCAAATTAAGTGAGTGTCTTATATATTATTTGCTGAATCTGGCACCCCTATTCCAATTGAATCTTGGACAAACAGACTTAAATATTTTATTTATGTAGATGATAATGATACTTAACATTTTGGAGTGTTATTGTTGCCAGGCACTGTGTTAAGTGCTTTTGCATGTTTGAGCTTGTTTCTTCATCACAACATTGATTACCACATTGATCTCCAATTTTCCTAGTGAGAAACTGATGCTCATAGAAGTCAAGTTAATTCCCTAGATTATGCAAGCAGTAAAAGTGTAACAAGTAAATTGATAGGTGTGAATGCAAACTTAAGACTGGGCTGTAGATATTCAAATTTCATATTAATGGCCACATACTTCTGAAGCCTTATAACGCCCCTCTTTCACACCTAATCGTAGACACAAGTGTGAATCAAGCTGAGTGTGTAGAATTGCCCTACTTTTTCTTCATATCATCTTCAGTTTCTTTCATCAGTGTTTTGTAGTTTTCAGAGTACAGGTTTTTCACCTCTTTGGTTAAGTTTATTCCGGGGAGGGAGGACTGGGTGGCTCAATAGGTTAAGAGTTCGACTTTTGATTTCGGCTCAGGTCATGATCTCAGGTTTATTCCTAGGTATCTTATTGTTTTTGGTGCAGTTGTAAATGGGACTGATTCTTTAATTTCTCTTTCTGCTGCTTCATTATTGGTATATGGACAGATTTAGTACAAAAATGGACAGATTTCAGTACATTGATTTTCTATCCTGTGACTTTACTGAATTCGTTTATTCTAGAGTTTTGGGTGGTCTTTCAGATTTTCTATATATAGTATCATGTTGTCTGCAAATAGTGCAAGTTTTACTTCTTCTGTTACAATTTGGATGCCTTTTATATCTTTTTGTTGTCTAATTGTTGTGGCTAAGACTTCCAGTACTGTGTTAAATAAAAGTAGGTGAGAGTGGACATTCCTGTCTTGTTCTTCACCATAAAGGAAAAGCTCTCAGTTTTTGCCCATTGAGTGTGATGTTATCTGTGGGTTTTTCATATATGGCCTTTATTGTGTTGAGGTATGTTCCCTCTAAACCTAGTTTGTTCAGAGTTTTTATCATGAGTGGATGTTACACTTTTTCAAATTATTTTTCTGCATCTATTGAAATGATCATATGGTTCTTATCCTTTCTTTTATTAATGTGGCATATCATTAGATTGATTTGCAAATATTGAACCACACATGCAACCCAGGAATAAATCCCACTTGATCATGGTGAATGATTTTTTTTAATGTATTGTTGAAATGGAAAGACATTCTATGCTCATGGGGTGGAAGAAAAATATTGTTATAATGTCTATACTACCCAAAGAAATCTACACATTTAATGCAATCCCTATCAAAATACCAATAGCATTTTTCACAGAGCTAGAATAAACCATCCTAAAATTTGTATGGAACCATGAAAGATCCCAAATAGCCAAAGTGACCTTGAAAAAGAAAAGGAAAATTGGTGGCATCACAACAGACTTTAAGATATACTACAAAGCTATAGTAATCAAAACAGTATGTACTGGCACAAAAATAGACTCAGAGATCAATAGAAGAGAATGGAAAACTCGGAAAGGAACCTACAACTCTATGGTTAATTAATCTTTGACAAAGCAGGAAGTAATATCCAATGGTAAAAGAGTGTCTCTCTGACAAATAGTGTTGGGAAAAGTGGACAGCTACATGCAAAAGAATGAAACTGGACCACTTTCTTACACCATACACAAAAATAAATTCAAAATGGATGAAAGACCTAAATGTGAGACCTGAAACCACAAAAATCCTAGAAGAGGATACAGGCATCAGCAGTAGCAACTTCCTTCTAGGTATGTCTCCTGAGGCAAGGGAAACAAAAGCAAAAATGAACTATTGGAATTATATAAAAATAAAAAGCTTCAGCACAGGGAAGGAAACAATCAACAAAACTATAAGACAACCTACAGAATGGGAGAGGTATTTGCAAATGACATATCTGATAAAGGCATAGTATCCAAAATCAGTAAAGAACTTATCAAACTCAACACCCCCAAAATAAATAATCCAATTAAAAAAATGGGCAGAAGACATGAATAGACATTTTTCCAAAGAAGACATACAGATGGCCAATAGACACATGAAAAAATGTTCAAGGCCACTGGTCATCAGGGAAATTCAAATCAAAATATAATGAGATACCACCTCACACATGTCAAAATGGCTAAAATTAACAACACAAAAAACAACAGGTGTTTGTAAGGATGTGGTAAAAGAGGAACCCTCTTACACTGTTGGTGGGAATGCAAACTGGTGCAGCCACTCTGGAAAACAATATGGAGGTTTCTCAAAAAGTTAAAAATACAGCCCTATTATCCAGAATTTGAGCTACTAGGTATTTATCCAAAGGGCATAAAAATACTAATTCAGAGGGATACATGCACCCCAGTTGTAAATAGCAACATTATCTACAATAGCCAAATTATGGAAGCAGCCCAAGTGTCTATTGACTGGTGAATAGATAATAAGTGCGAGATATATATATATATATATATATATATACACACACAGATATAGATATAGATATATATGATGTAGTATTAGTCATAAAAGGAATGAAATCATGCCATTTGCAATGATGTGAATGGATATAGAGAGTATATGCTAAGTGAAATAAGTCAATCAGAGAAAGATAAATACGATTTCAGTCACATGTGTAATTTAAGAAACAAAACCAGTAAGCAATGAGAAATAAGAAAGAGGCAAACCAAGAAACAGACTCTTAACTATAGAGAACAAACTGATGGTTACCATAGGGGAAGTGTGTGTGGGAGGATGGGTTAAATAGGTGATCGGGATTAAGAAGTGCATAACATTAAGAATGATAGGGTGCATATCTAATTGTTGCTAATAGTCAAACCTTGGTTTTCGAGGAGCTGTCTTGACACCATAGGTAAGCAATCATGTTCACCTGTTGAATAAAAAGTTTCATAGGTCACCAACATCAGGTCAGGTCACTGCTTGACTGTGATGAAGTAAAGCTCAAACAAGATGACTCCATTATCTTTTCTGAAAAGTGTCAAAAGTAAGGTCACTGCATAAATGACAAGAATTATCAAATGACTGTCCTCCCAACTGGTGTGACATCTGTTTCTTTACCAAATGTTTGTTTAGCCTCATTCCATTTTTTTCTGTCTTCTACATAATATCAATGAAGAAACAGAACCATAAAGTTTCCTCCTACTACCTAACAACATCAAACAGGAACAAGATCTTAGAAAGCACTCATTTCAGTGTGAATCCTCTTCTTGAATCCTCATGAAAAATCATCTATTATTGAGACATCCTGTTCAATGTTATGCTATCTCACAAGTTACAATAAGCCAATAAACCAAACTCCATACAACTACAGGTCTATTCCTAATGACCTTAGAAAGATGAGCATCAACACTTGTCATGGTCTGCTTTTTTTCATTTTAGATTTATTGACAAATATGTAGTAATATCTTGGTTTGGCTTGGATTTGTATTTTTCCTTGTGACTAGTGAAGGTGTGAATCTGTTCATATATTTATTGGCCATTTTAATATCTTTTTCGTTTCTTGAATAATTTTACTTTGGTTATTAAACTATATGCTATTTATATACATCCAGATTGATTTATTAATATTTATTTTAGAATATTGCATCTAGGTATAGGAGACAAGTGGACATCAATTTCTACTATCCTTGATATACTGTTTTTTAGTCCTAACCTAAATACACTTTAAGTGTATTTAATTAAGTGATCCATAGGATTCAAACACAGAATAGCTTACTCTGTCACCAGTTAAAATTAAAGATCTTTCTCTTGCTTTAGAAAACACTGGATTGTGGTAGCTTTTTGATATGGTCGAGAAATGCACAAACTATTTGGATGTAAGCATTGACTTCAAAATTCAAAATTACCTTAAAGCCACTGTCCCATAATAACTGATTTCATTGTAGTAAATTAGTGAAATCCAACTTTTCCCAAACAAGAGGCTTTTCTGATTATAAAGATAAAATTGATGCTTTGTACTATTTAATCTATTCTACAAATTCCTGTTCTGTAAAATAAGGATACTATTTTATCATAGTATTATCAAAGTCATAGTTATTATGAGGATTAAGTGTATAGAAGAACATGTGACACCTAATGGCTCTATAAGTGAATCTTCATAATGATAAGTTGCATATCTAATTTTTAGACCTATGGACTTTATGATCAGTTAGACCATCTTAGCATGGAATCTGTAGAATTCAGAACCTGTAGTAAAGTTTATTTGTAGACACTTTATTGCAAATAATGATACCATCAAAGAAAGAAGGAGAAAAAAAATAAATAATGGTATGTCACTATGCTGGCTACAGCTTCTCAGTAAAACAAAGCCAGTTGCTTAGGCACTCAATAAATCTTCTGTTCTTATAGAACCACTGTGCCTTTGAACAATCTGATGGCAAGAGGTGGAAAGAAAGAAAGAAATGTATGCTCTTGCATCTTTTGCCTTTTATTGTTATTGTTGTTGTCACTTAATTTTTCTCTCTTTGGTCAGTGTTCGTCTATGATGTGTTAACTACTTTATACTTCTACGTTAGCTTCACTGGGCTTTTCGATGATCCCCTTGGGTAGCCGTATTGCTCACCTGAGATGTGACATGTCTTCTGATCCTATAATGAGTAGGTCCTTGGGCCTAGCTGGAGGGGGTACCATGACTTCTGAATCTCTCACTAAGTTTTGCAAGATAGAACAAAAGGCCCTCCTTCACTTTGGAATATTCTGAGAGAGCTGTGAGGATCAAAAATTCAGTCATGAAGGCAGGAGGGATGATTTTCTTTAACCAAATGAGGAGATTGGAGAGGCCAAATTATTCAGGGGAGAATCATGACTCAGATACAGTATATCCCTGATAACACTCAAATCAATTCACCTTCTCCTCTAGATTTTGAGTGTCTTCTAATAATATGAGAATAACATGCACACACATATTCCATGATTGAACAAGTGAAAACCCAATCTTTGAAGGAGGTGGCCAATCACAATATCTTAAAAAGAGTTAAAGTGAGATAGCAACCCAAGCTATGGCCAGTTGCTGAAAGTAATCCTAAACCTGTAATTGATATTCATCAGTTTCTCTACTTGACCATGAATTTAGAGTTTCCTTACACTTAGGTGGCATTTCAGATAGTTTTGTTTGCTTGCCTTTGGGCACTGAGGCTTTGAAGCTATACTGTTTTCTGGCAATGAATGCTGTAATTCATTAATCATAATTATAACAACATAAAAGCACCAAGAGACCCCCCCTCGAATCCCCTCAGCTTCATATTCTCTCTCGCCCTATCCATTACTTGGTAGTTTTTTCCAACTTTTCATGAAAATCAGAGTCAGTTTTGTGCCAGCACATTGACATAACCAGTGGCATGAGGAATACAAAGGTGCCATGTTAGCATAACAGGTTCACTTTCGCATCAGAAAGTCCTGACTTTTTCCATGGACAGAAATGCCCCACATTTCTCAAAAGACCAATAAATAGACCCTGCCAAGGTCTTAGGTTTCTAGGATGGAAAGCAAATTTTCATTAATAGGCCTCTGGGCATTTCGGTGAAAGACACAAAAATTTTTTCAACCCCTTGATTTCTGGACCCCTTATACTATGGCATTTGAGACTCAACACTGTATTTTGACTGATAGTTCAGGACATACGTTGCAGTTTTTAGGGCAGCAGCTGAATCTTTCAAGGTGTTTTCTCTTTATTTTTATTTTTATTTTTTTAAAGATTTTATTTATTTATTTGACTGAGAGACACAGCGAAAGAGGGAACACAAGCAGGGGGAGTGGGAGAGGGAGAAGCAGGCTTCCCACCGAGCAGGGAGCCCGATGTGGGGCTTGATCCCAGGACCCTGGATCATGACCTGACCGAAGGCAGATGCTTAATGACTGAGCCACCCAGGCGCCCCAAGGTATTTTCTCTTAATGAGCCATTATACAGGCCTATGTTTTATGGCCAGATGCTTTTCAGTAATGTGATATATGGTAAGATGAGTGAACTACATAACTGATCCCACTGTTGCTCATTCTAAAATGGGTCTCTTGATCTGAATAAGGCACTCCGTGAACTCTCAGATTATGTTGCTCAGGAAGGCTTTCTGAGTTATTTTCCTGTAAAATAATGTCATACTTAGGATTCATAAATAGCAATGCTGATAGATTCGCCACTGAGTAGTGACACAGTTAAGTAATCCTGGGTAAAATGGAGCTCATGTTAAGAAAATACGTTGCCACCACCCCTGCTGTTACAGCCAATCTCTTTATTTGCCTATTTGCAAACATAGGGATATAGAAGAGAGAGGCTGGCTGACTTTACTAGGTCAGTCATGATGTTTACCTGATAGCATTCCCTACATGATGGTCTCTGTGGATATTAACATGAGATACAAAGATCACAAGCTTTTATCTATTCTTACTGATTCATTTACATCTTTTCCCAAGTTTCTTTTTTCTAATATTCCAGGGTCATACTATCCACATCCTATGCTCTACAGTTCATTATTTTCCCCTCTAGTGAGATATCAATATAAAACATGCATTGGGCCACTTTTTCCTACAATTTGAATGGGACAGTGAAATGTTTTGCTTACAGCTCTTCCCACTGAGAAAATTTTTCCTTACCACAATTCTTCAGAGTTTATCCTGAATGGAATGAAATGCAACTGCAATCCACTTTGGGCTACCATCACTATATTTGATGCTTTGTATGTGAACTAGGCCCACATCTTTTCCTCCCCCTCAGTGGGTTAAAGGAAATATTCCACAAAGCAGTAGATGAGAGTTGAAGGACAGATCTTGGTACAAAAGTAGTAAGTAAGCTGGGAATCTGAGCCTCATTTTTCTACATCTGCTTAAGGCCAGTCTCAAATGTACCACTTCCATGGTATGGTGGATTTCCACCATGCTTGCCTAAAATTATGAATCAGTGGTTCAATAATAGTGCCACAATGCGAAGCTGTAGTTACTTAGTCGATAAATGTCCCATGACCAAACACACAATCTCTACCAGAACTGTTTATAAAAAGGACATTTGTTTTTTTGCCACAGCAAGGCATGGTCTTGCTGTGGCACTAAGAGCCTGTGAGGCTAGCCTCCTAATAGTTTAACATAAAATCCACACAGTGTGAATATCAGCAAAATACATCTATGTCACCTTAGTTCTTTTGGATCCCTGGCCCTGAAGTAAGCAGCATGTTCTGCAGTCTGTTCTTACTACAGAGAACTCTTTTGCTCTAGATCACATTCTGAACTAGCAGAATTTCTGTTCATGTATTTAATAGGTCAGGATAATAGACTCATGTATGGTATATAGGTCTCTAAAATCCAAAGAGATATATTAAGTATCTATTTCACAGTAGTAGAAGTCAGTTTCTTGAGATTAGAAGGAGCTTTATATTAAAGAGGATGTCCAAGATTATCCAAAATTCTATACCTACAAAAATTTCATTAATTTGCAATCATTTAAAACGTTTTAGAGATCATCTTGACATTCTAATAAGCATGTTGTTTACTGGAGAATTTAGGGTTCTTGCCACTTCCTATTCATCTGAACAAAATAGCATAATGTCATTAACACAAAGTATCAGTATGATCAAGAACCCTACATGTCCAAGAACAGAAGAGCAAACAGCCCTGCAGCCAGCCAGGGCACTGAAAATGCACTACTACTGAATTCCCTATAATATTACATTATTATATTATACAATATAATATATATATATAAAACAATATAGTACTACATATATATTTTTTCTTTTTTTTTTTTTTTTTGAGAGAGAGAAAGAGCACATGGGCAAGCCAGATGAGAGGGACAGAAGGAGAGGGAGAGAGACAATCTTAAGCAGGCTCCACGCTCATGACCCTGAGATCATGACCTGAGCTGAAATCAAGAGTTGGAGGCTTAACTGACTGAGCCACCCAGGTGCCCCCAATTTTTTTTATCCTTCTTGTTAAAAGGGATTAAGAAAAAAGCATACAGCAGACTCAAAGCTACATACAAGATGCCAGAAGCTGTACTGATCTGCTCCATATAAAATATAACATCTGCTACAACTGCTTTCCATAGAGGTTCAGATAGTGAATTAAAGGGAGCAATGGTAGGGGTACCTGGGTGGCTCAGTCAGTTAAGTGTCTGCCTTCATCTCAGGTCATTATCCCGCGGTCCTGGAATCGAGCCCGCATCAGGCTCCCTGCTCAGTGGAGAGTCTGCTTCTCCCTCTCCCTCTGCCCTTCCTCATGCTCTCTCTCAAATGATGGAAACAAGTCTCTCTGCATCTTTAAAATCCTTTTATGTTTTCTCTGTAAATATTTCTAGAATGTGGTTTTGCTTTGGATAAAATATCTTGGCCAGAGGATTAGTAGTTTTAGGGGTTTTCTTCTAGGGCTTCCCAGCACAAAGGTCCAATGTGAGAACCAATGTGAGGCTTCTCTCAGTTGTGAAGTATATCTATTTCAGGTAGACCCTCAAGTACTGGAAAATACATTGTACAAGAACACATTAGACATCCTATGTGATAAACTTAGTCCAAACCATTTATTACTTGATGTTCATATGTCAGTCAATCCAGAAGATTATTTTAGCATTTCATGTAACTTCATTTCCATATCAGCTCAAATATTATACCTGAAAAAAAAAGTTCTAGTAATTGTCCTTTTTCTGGTACACAATTGTACTGGCAAATTACAAAAGCCCCTTTTGGAGAAGAATTGGAGGCATGTATAGTGGCACTGATAGATCCTTCTGTAAGAGGACCTTCCCCCCATTTCAAGCAATGGAAAATGACTTGGGTTTGGAAACCTTGTGAAGCAGTATTATTTACTACTGTGATGGCTTGGATCAGCCTTCTGCTCACCAGCTTTTCTGACTTGCCATCCTACCCCTTAGAATACTTTTTCTATTAGATACCTTCAGAATAAAGCATGTTGATTGACACTTCTGCCTTGATAGCCATTATGGAAATATTCATCTTCCATTGATATTTATGTGCTGGGGTCTGGACTGTGACATTCTAGAATCCCATCACTCTCACTGATATTTGGGACACCAGTTCCATACAACATCTCTTAATGTTATTTGAAACTTATAGCACATAATTAGCATCTAACTTCTCAATGCTAATGTATTTGCTAAGGCAATTTTTAGACCTATAGACTTTATGATCAATTAGACCATCTTAGCATGGAATCTGTAGAATCTGTAGATACTTTATTGCAAATAATGATACCATCAAAGAAAGAAGGAGAAAAACGTATTCTTTATTGTCTTAAGGAAGTGAGTATCTTTTTGGTTGTCCCAGGAAACATAAAGTGGTAAGAACCTGTTATGGGATGAACTGTGTCTCCCTAAAATTCATATATTAGTCTTCATATCTAGTACCTCAGAATATGACTTTATTTAAAGGGTCTTTAAAGAGATAAGTGAAATGAAGTGATTAGAGTGGATCCCATCCTATATGACTGGTTTCATCATAAAAAGAAGAAATCTGGATACAGTTACAGAGGAAATACCATATAAAAATACAGGAAGAAGTTGGCCATGCATAAATCAAGGAAAGAGGCCTCAGAAGAATTCAACTTTGCCAACATCTTGATCTCAGACTTCCAGCCTCCAGAACAGTGAGGTAATAAATTTCTGTTGTGGGGCGCCTGGGTGGCTCAGTTGGTTGGGCGGCTGCCTTCGGCTCAGGTCATGATCCTGGAGTCCCGGGATCGGGTCCCGCGTCGGGCTCCCTGCTCGGCAGGGAGTCTGCTTCTCCCTCTGACCCTCTTCCCTCTCATGCTCTCTATCTCTCATTCTCTCTCTCAAATAAATAAATAAAATCTTTAAAAAATAAATAAATAAATTTCTGTTCTTTAGCCACCCGGTCTGTAGTTCTTTGTTATGGTTTCTCTTAAAAACTAATATAGCAGTCACATTTTAGTTAGAAATCTATTTTAAGAGATCCATGTACACCACATCTATATACATTTGAGCAACAATATCTCTTCACTTAATTATCCAAATGCAAATTCAGTATTTCCACATGGAGTTCTATATTTTCTTAAATTTAACACATGAAAAACCAGACTTCTTATGTTTTGTGAAAATAACATCCTTGTAGTTTCCCACTCAAAACTATTGACAAATCAACCCCTTCTAATTGTTCTTGCAAAAAGCTGTCAAAGTTGACACTTTGATAGGAGTAAACTGATTAAGGGGGAGTAAAACAGAAGATGAAGTCACTGAAATAGGAAATAGCATGGAACCAAATTTATTGTGTAATTTGTAAGTTCACTGTAATGATTCCAGCATGAAATGAGATGGGAAGACAGTAGATAATTACAAGCATAGGAGTGATATGATCTGCCTTAATTTTTAAGATTATACTGTCTACTGCATTAAGAATAAATGAAAGAAGAGCAACCAGGAAAAACAGATACAGTAAGAGAATTATTGCAAAGTTATAGGATAAAAATGATGGTGGTTTGGGGCAGGGTGGTAGTATTGGAGGTGGTAATTGCTGCTTAAATTTTTTTTTAATATTTGCCACCTACTTTTTTTTTAAGATTTTATTTATTTGAGAGAGAGAGAGAGTGTGTGATCATGAGGTGGGGGAGTGGCAGAGGTAGAGGGAGAAGCAGGCTCCTCGCTGAGCAGGGAGCCTGACTCGGGGCTCGATCCCAGAACTCTGAGATCATGACCTGAGCCAAAGGCAGCCGCTTAACCAGCCAAGCCACCCAGGTGCCCCAACCACCTACTTTTCTTAACTCCTACATCAATTATATAATTGTCAAAATTATGTTGAGAGGAATAATATTTAAATGATTTAGTTTCTGGGATAAATAGTTAATTGTTGTTGTATAAATTAGCTTACTGTGTGATAAATGTGTTAAGTACTTGGATTTTAATCAAAGAGCTATTGAACAAATACATAGTTCCTTTGAGAAAAGTAGTAGAATGCACATATAGATTTACTTCTTTTTTCATCACATTTGAAATCTCCATGTCAATTCAGTGGTTTTAGATTATCATCTGTTCTGACAAAGTATATATTATATATGTTAAAATTCATATATAAATATACTTTTGCAAACTCCCCATCTTGGTATTTGCCCCTAAATGCTACCCTTAGCATACCCTATCAGGATGAAAGATTTTCATTTAAATGGTCCAGTAGAAAATCTTATGTAAACTTTTCAGATCTGCTAAAGAAAGCCTTTGATAGTAGAGGTGATTTAAATTAGTGCTAATTTAGAACCCTTTTGAGAATATTTCCCTGTCAGCTCAGTGCTTAACATGGAGCTAATTAGAGCTATTTTGCCCACAAATGGTGATTGTTAAGTCCAGCAACAACACACACTGAAGGATTATAGTGCCTCAGGAACAGAAATAGAAATGCAATTTTCATTAGAGGGTATTTTCTTTTCTGCTTTTGACCTCATAGATTCAATTTTTGAAAGAATAATACCTCTTATTAAAGATACTGGGCAGGGAAAAATGACTTGCCTGACTTCTAAAAAAAGGATAATAAGTAACTCTATATTTCCCTGATGGAGATGATGTATTTTATAAGACATATTCATTTAAACGAAACTATACATATTTCTATTTTACTGTTAATTTATCATTGCAATTTTAAGGGGAATGAAATAACTACTGCTTGTTTTTTTTAACCACCTTGGATTTTTTTTAACTGAGTTGAAATTCACATAACATTTTAAAGTGGACAATTCAGTAGTATGTCACATATTCGCAGTATTATGCAAAAACCTTATCTCTTTAGTTTTAAAATGTGTCACGCCAGACTTGTTAAGGAATCTTCACTGTGACTTTCTATATCGAAGTGAAGCTACTATCTCTTTTGGAAATTTTAATCAGCATCAACGTTTGCAAGAATTGGAGAACACCTATTTGTCAGGATAGATTCCATTTTTTGGTCTAGAATTCAGAACAGATACATTCCTAGAGTCAAAGAAGAGCTTTAACTTCTGACAATGGTGAATCTGTGAATTTCTTATCTCTCCTATGCTGCTTCCTTCTCTGTGAAGAAAAATTGCAACCCTTTGGCCTTCAGTGATATGCAGATTTTTTTGCCCTTGAATTAAACCCCTTGAGGTTTTTGTAATTTTCATACCATTAAGGTTAATTTGGATTAAAGAGGAATTTCAAAGCATTAGTTCTATTTAGAGGAACCAGGTTGAGATACAGAGGCATATCTAGAATAGAAGATTTACGGCTACCTTTCTCACTGTCACCTTTCTGCCAGTTCCAAGAACATTTTTGGATGGGGGCTTGGGGGAGTGGGCAATCCTGGATATAGCTGCTATGTTTTACTTTATTTACAAATAGCCTTCCTGAAATACGTAGCCCGCTGAAGCTGTCAGTTTTTTTTAGAATAGCTTCCAACCTGCTATGCAGCTTGCTTTCTTCCTTTTGCACATTTTGACTTCAGTTTCCCTTTCTTAAGTTTGTTGCTGGAATGAGTGTTCTTAGCTTCAGACCTCTTAGTATATAGCTTCTCCATTTTCTTATGTGTTGTTATCTTACAAGATGGGAGATGGTATCTTTCAATAACTGCAAGTTTCTAATCTTAGTTTGACCCAGTTATGAATAATTGTTAAAGTTAGTGCTTTTCTTTGTTTTATGAAATAAATCTTCTTTATATGAGGTCATGAAGATATTTGAATACATTTGCTTCAAACTTTACAATGCTAAATGCATTGTCTCCTAATCTCTCAAGATGGACAATTTTACCTTTATTGGTCACAGTTGACCTACCTGCAAAGCAGATATAACAATAGAATGAACTAGTGAATTCATTGTGGAGCTCTTGTGGTTTAATGCATGCAAAAATGCTTACAACAATGATTGGCAAAATGTGCTCTTTATTATTACTAGAATGATTCAACTTACTTGTCCTGATTGGAATGACTGATTTCATTTTAATGCCAATTTTTTTTGTGCACCTTTTATATTTAACTAATACCTACCTTTAAAAGTTTACATATATATTACCTATACTTATATATCAATGTAGACCTTTCTCTAATAAGATGCAATCTTCCTTTTAATGCTCATACTTAATTTGCAAAGAAAATTTAGTAGTTTGTTAATAATTCTGGTACCAAGCTATAGTTAGTTTCATATTCTTTCTTCTTCCATATTATATAGTTTTTAATATAAGAAAATAATTATTCTCTTAGTAGATTACAAGGTTATATTTTGCCATGATTAGATTAGTAACATAGTCCTAGATTCACTGACTACTCCTGATTTCTCTCAGTGGGTTTTACATTGGCACGCAGATTTGAATGTTTTTAGGCTTTACTTTTTTTAATTTTTTTAAGATTTTATTTATTTATTTGAGAGAGAGAATGAGATATAGAGGGAGAGAGCATGAGGGTCAGAGGGAGAAGCAGACTCCCTGCTGAGCAGGGAGCCCGATGTGGGACTCGATCCCGGGACTCCAGGACCATGACCTGAGCTGAAGGCAGTCACTCAACCAACTGAGCCACCCAAGCGCCCCTGTTCTTAGGCTTTATTAAGCGGTGGTGAAAGTATCAGCCTCTAAAGGCAAAATGAATGGTTTAAACACTAGCTTACATCGCGTATGAGCTGTGTTCCCTATGTCCTAGGAAGATATTTAATTTCTTAAGTTTTGTTATTTTGTTATCCTCATTTGGAAATTAGTAATAATGTTTTGTTTATGATTCTTTTTTAACTCACTAGTATATTATTTTTTATTTTAATCCCAGCATACTTAACATACAGTGTTATATTAGTTTCAGTTATACAATATAGTGATTCAACAATTCTATATATTACTCAGTGTTATTCATGATAAAGTGTACTCTTAATCACCTTTACCTATTTCATGCATTTCCCCCACCTGCCTCCCCTTTGGTAACCATTAGTTTGTTCTCTATGGTTAGGAGTTTGGCTTTTGGTTTGACTCTTTTTTCTTTATTTGTTTCCTAAATTCCACATATGAGTGAAATCATACGGTATTTGTCTTTCTTTGACCTACTTATTTCACTTAGTACTATACGCTCTAGCTCCATGTATGTTGTTGCACTTGGCAAAATTTCATTCTTTTTTATGGCTGAGTATATACTTATCTCTTCTTTATATGTTTGTTTATTGATGGACACTTGGGCTTCTTCCATAATTTGCCTATTGTAAATAAGGTTGCAATAAACATACTTCTTTTTTAATTACTGTTTTCATATTCTTTTGGTAAATACCCAGTAATAAAATTACTGGATCATATGGTGATTCTATTTTTTATTTTCTGCGGAATCTCCATACTGTTTTGTACAGTGGATGGACCAGTTTGCATTCCTACCAACAGTGCATCAAGGTTTCTCTTTCTCCACATCATTGACACTTGTTTCTTGTGTTTTGTACTTTAACCATTCTGACAGGTGTGAGGTGATGTCTCATGTTGGTTTTGATTTGCATTTCCTTGATGATGAATATTATATATATTATTTTATAAACACATACATACACACACACACACACACACACACACACACCTGCAATCTTCTTTATCCATTCATCAGTCTATAGACATTTGGGCTCTTTACATAATTTGGCTATTGTTGATAATGCTGCTATAAACATCAGGGTCCATGTATCCCTTCCAATCAGTATTTTTGTATCCTTTGGGTAAATACTTAGTAGCTCAATGCTGGATCATAGGGAAGTTCTATTTTTAACTTTTTGAGAAACCTTCATACTGTTTTTTCCAGAGTAGCTGCACTGTTTGCCTTCCCACCAACAGTGCAAGAGGGTTCCCTTTTCTCCACATCCTCGTCAACACCTGTTGTTTCTTGTGTTGTTGATTTTAGCTATCCTGAGAGGTGTGAGTCGGTATCTCAGTGTAGTTTTGACTTGTATTTCCCTGATGATAAGTGATGTTGGGCATCTTTTCATGTGTCTGTTAGCCTTCTGTATGTGTTCTTTGGAAAAATGTCTATTCATATTGCCTGCCCATTGTTTTAACTAGATTATTTGTTTTTTGGGTGTTGAGTTTGATAAGTTCTTTATAGATTTTGGATACTAAACCTTTATCAGCTATGTCATTTGCAAATATCTTCTCCCATTTTGAAGGTTTCCCTTTAGTTTTGTTGAATGTTTTCTTCACTGTGCAGAAATTTTCTATATTGATGAAGTCGCAATAGTTCATTTTTGCTTTTGTTTACCTTGCCTCAGGAGATATCTAGAAAAATGTAACTACCACCAATGTCAGACAAATTACTGTCTGTGCTCTCATCTAGGATATTTATGGTTTCATTTAGGTATTTAATCCGTTTTGAGTTTATTTTTGTGTATGGTGTGAGAAAGTGGTCCAATTTCATTCTTTCACATGTAGCTGTCCACTTTTCCCAATGCTGTTGAAGAGACTTTTTCCTGTTGAGTATTCTTTCCTCCTTTGTTGTAGATTAAATGACCATATAATCGTGGGCTTATTTCTGAGCTCTCTGTTCTGTTCCATTGATCTATGTGTCTGTTTTTGTGCCAATACCATACTGTTTTTGATTATTGCAGCTTTGTAGTATATCTCAAAATCTGGGATTGTGATATCTCCAGTTTTGTTTTTCTCTTTCAAGATAGCTTTGGCTATTTGGGGTCTTTTGTGGCTGCATACAAATTTTAGGATTATTTATTCTAGTTCTCTGAAAACTGTTGGTCTATTTTGATAGGGATTGCATTGAATCTGTAGATTGCTTTAGGTAGTACAGACATTTTAACAATAATGTTTCTTCCAAACCTGAGCGTGAAATATGTTGCTATTTGTTTGTGTCATCTTCAGTTTCTTTCATCAGTGCTATACAGTTTTGAGAGTACAGGTGTTTCATCTCCTTGATTAAGTTCATTCCTAAGTATTTTATTATTTTGGTGCAGTTGAAATGGGATTTTCTTAAATTCTCTTTCTGCTACTTCATTATTAGTGTCTAGAAATCCAATGAATTTCTGTATAATGATTTTTTTAAAGATTTTATTTATTTATTTATTTGACAGAGAGAGATATAGCAGGAGAGATAACACAAGCAGGGGGAATGGGAGAGGGAGAAGCAGGCTTCCCGCTGAGCAGGGAGCCTGATGTGGGGCTTGATCCCAGGACCCTGGGATCACGACCTGAGCCAAAGGCAGACACTTAACAACTGAGCCACCCAGGCGCCCTGTATATTGATTTTCTATCCTGAAACATTACTGAATTCATTTATCAACTCTAGTAGTTTTTTGGTGTAATCTTTCAGGTTTTCTATATATGGTATCATGTCATCTGAAAATAGTGAAAGTTTTACATTTTCCTTATAAATTTTGATGCCTTTTATCTCTTTTTCTTGTCTGATTACTGTGACTAGGACTTCTAGTACTTTGTTGAATAAAAGAGTTAAGACTGGACATCCTTGTCTTGTTCCTCATGTTAGGGGAAAAGCTCTCAGTTTTTCCCCGTTGACTATGATATTCACTGTTCTTTTTCATATATGGCCTTTATTGTGTTGAGGTATATTCCCTCAAAACCTACTATTTTGAGAGTTTTTATCATGAATGGATGTTGTACTTTGTGAAATGTTTTTTTTTTTTTTTGCATCTATTGAAATGATCATTGCATCATCTTGTTGATGTGATGTATCACATTGATTGATTTGTGAATATTGACCCACATTGCATCCTAGAAATAAATCCCACTTGATCATAGTGAATGATTTGTTTAATGTGTTGTTGGATTTGGTTTGCTAATATTTTGTTGAGGATTTTTGCATTTATGTTAATAAGAAATATTGGTCTGTAGTTCTCTTTTTTTGTAGTGTCTTTATCTGATTTTGATATGAGGGTAATGCTGGCCTCAGAGTGAATTTGGAAGCTTTCTTTCTTCTATTTTTTGGAATTATTTTGAGAAGAATAAATATTAAAGCTTTTTTGGTGTTTGGGAGAATTCACTTGTGAAGCTTCTGGTCCTGGGACTTTTGTTTGTTGGGAGTTTTATTACTGTTTCAATTTCATTGCTGGTGATTGGTCTGTTCAAATTTTCTATTTCTTTCTGGTTAAGTATTGGGAAGTTACATGTTTCTAGAAACATCCATTTCCTCTAGGTTGCCCAATTTGTTTGCATACAATTTTTCATAATATTCTCTTAAAATCCTTTGTATTTGTGTGGTGTTTATTGTTATTTCTCTTTTATTTCTGATTTTATTTGAGTTCTCTCTCTCTCTCTCACTCTCTCTCTTTTTGAGTCTGCCTTAAAGTTTATCAGTTTTGTTGACCCTTTCAAAGAACCAGCTTCTGGTTTCATGGATCTGTTCTGTTTTTTAGTTTCAATTTAATTTAATTCTAATTTTTATTAATTCCTTCTAATGGATTTGAGTTTTGTTTGTTGTTATTTTTCTAGCTCCTTTAGATGTAAGATTAAGTTGTTTATTTCAGATTGTTATTGCTTCTTGAGGTAGACCTCCGTTGCTAAAAACTGCACTCCTAGAACAGCTTTTTCTGCAAAGATGTTGGACCCTCATATTTTCTTCCAGTTCAGTTTTGGTTGTTTATAAGTTTCCAGGAATGCATCCCATTTCTTCCAGATTGCCTAATTTGTTGACATATAGTTACTCATAATATATCCTTAAAATTGTATTTCCTTGGTGCTGGTCATGATCTCTCCCCTCTCATTCATGATTTTATTAATTTGGGTCCTTTCTCTTTTCTTTTGGATAAGTCTGGCCAGAGGTTTATAGATCTTATTCTTTGAAAGAACCAGCTTCTAGTTTCATTGATCTGTTCTACTGTTCTGCTTTCTATTCCATTGATTTCTGCTATAATTTTTATTTATTTATTTATTTATTTATTTTAAAGATTTTATTTATTTATTTGAGAGAGAGAATGAGAGAGAGAGAGAGCACATGAGAGGAGGGAGGGTCAAAGGGAGAAGCAGACTCCCTGCTGAGCAGGGAGCCTGATGCGGGACTTGATCCTGGAACTCCAGGATCATGACCTGAGCTGAAGGCAGTCGCTTAACCAACTGAGCCACCCAGGCACTCTAATTTTTATTTATTTATCTTCTTCTTCTTGGTTTAGGTTTTATTTGCTGTTCTTTCTCCAGGTCCTTTAGGTATAAGGTTAACTGGCTTATTTGAGATTTTTCTGATTTTTTGAGAGAGTCTTGTCTAGCAATATACTTCCCTCTTAGAACCACTTTGCTGCATCCCAAAGGTTTTGAACAGATGTGTTTTCATTCTCCTTAGTATCCATGAATTTTAAAAATTCTTCTTAATTTCCTGGTTGACCCATTCATTCTTTATCAGGATGCTCTTTAACCTCCAAGTGTTTGAGTTCCTTCCAAATTTCCTCTTGTGATTGAGTTCAAGTTTCAAAGCATTGTGATCTGAAAATATGCAAGGAATAATCTCAATCTTTTGGTATCAGTTGAGACCTGATTTGTGACTCAGTATATGATCTCTTCTGGAGAATATTCCATGTGCACTTGAGAAGAATGTGTATTCTGCTGCTTTAGGGTGGAATGCTCTGTATATATCTGTGAAGTCCATCTGGTCTAGTATGTCATTCAAAACCCTTGTTTCCTTGTTGATCTTCTGCTTAGATGATCTGTCCATTGCTATGAGTGGGATGTTGAAGTCCCGTACAACTAGTGTATTATTATCAGTGTGTTTCTTTACTTTGATTGTTGATTGGTTTATATAATTGGCTGCTCCCATGTTGGGGACATAAATATTTATAATTGTTAGATCATCTTATTGTATAGACCCTTTAAGTATGATACAGTGTCCCTCTTCATCTCTTACTAGAGTCTTTGGTTTAAAATCTAGTTTGTCTGATATGAGGATTGCTACCCAGCTTTCTTCTGAGGTCATTTAGCATGGTAAATGGTTCTCCACCCCTCAGTTTCAGTCTTGAGGTGTCTTTAGGTCTAAAATGAGTCTCTTGTAGATAGGATATGAATGAGTCTTCCTTTTTTATCCAATCTGATACCCTGTGTCTTTTTTTTTTTTAAAGATTTTATTTATTTATTTGAGAAAGAGAGAATGAGAGACAGAGAGCACGAGAAGGAAGAGGGTTAGAGGGAGAAGCAGACTCCCTGCTGTTGAGCAGGGAGCCCGATGTGGGACTCGATCCCGGGACTCCAGGATCATGACCTGAGACAAAGGCAGTCGCTTAACCAACTGAGCCACCCAGGCATCCTACCCTATGTCTTTTGATTGAAGCATTTAGCCCATTTACATTCAAAGTAACTATTGAAAGATATGAATTTAGTGTCATTGTATTGCCTGTAAAGTCCCTGTTTCTGTAGATTGTCTCTGTTTCTTTCTGGTTTATGTTACTCTTGGGATCTCTTCACTTACAGGATCCCCCTTAATATTTCTTGCAGGACTGGCTTGGTGGTCACATTCTTTCAGCTTCTGTCTACCCTGGAAGCTCTTTATCTCTCCTTCCATTCTGAATGAAGCCTTGCTGGATAAAGAATTCTTGGCTACATGTTCTTCTCATTTAGTACCCTCAATGTATCATGCCAGCCCTTTCTGGCCTGCCTGATTTCTGTGGATAGGTCTGATGTTAGTCTGATAGTCCTCTCTCTGTAGGTAAGGAACCTCCTGTCCCGAGCTGCTTTCAGGATAGTCTTTTTTCTCTAAAGTTTGCAAGCTTCACTATTATACGTCAGGGTGTTGATCTATTTTTATTGATTTTTGGGAGGGGTCATCTCTGCCTCTTGGATATGAATACTTGTTTCCTTCCCCAGATTATGGAAGTTTTCAGGTATGATTTGCTCAAATATACCTTCTGGCCCTCTCTCTCTCTCTCCCCCTTCAGGCACACCAATAATTCTGACAGTTGTTCATTTCAGGGCATCATTAAATTCTCAAAGCACTTCTGAGTCATCTTTCTCTTTTCCTCAACTTCCGTCCTTTCCATCAGCCTATCTTCTAGATCATTTACTCTCTCTTCTGCCTCATTCATCCTAGCTGTTAGAGCATCCAATTTAGACTGCATCTCAGTTTTAGCATTTTTAAGTTCGGCCTGATTAGATCTCATTTCTGCATGTAGAGATTGTCTACTGTCTTTTATGCTTTTTTCAAGCCCACCTGTTAACTTTATAACTCCTATCCTGAATTCCATCTCTACATCTTACATCCATATCAATTAGCTCTGTGGCAGAGAACATTACCTCTGTTTTTTTCTTTTCTTGTAAATTCCTCCTTCTAGTTATTTTGCCCAGAGAAGAATGGGTGAGCGAGTGAGCAGAGTTCAAAATATCAACCATGACCCAAGCTAAATACACCCTAGACAAATCCAAAGTGGTCAAAAACAACAACAGAAAAGCAAACAAAAACAAAACAAAATAAGGGGTGAGGGGAGAGACTATAATCTCTAAGTGTGAACAAAGCAGGGTGATCCACTTCTTCCTGAGTAAATTTTGGTCTGTGTATTAGAAGACAATACATCGCAAAATTGCAAAGAAAGCAAAACTTATATATATACAAAAATAAAATTGAATAGAGTGAAAAAGGGCTGAAATGAAGCATATATCTATAAAATCTAGATGCCAAAAAAAGAAGTTAAAAAGCGACTTAACATAATTAAGTAAAATAAGAAATAAGTTGAAATAGGAAAAAGGTAAAAAACGAAATGGAAAATTTTAGACTGAAAGATAAATGAATCTTGAGGAAAAACCTTGAGCTCGAGCTCAATATACTGTTTTCTCCTGGAGCTGGAGTTTTAAGCCTTGTGAGATCCATAGACTAGTTGTTCACCTGTTCTTCCAGTCCGTCTTCTGTGGGAGGGGGACCTGCTGTGCTGCTTCTCAGGTGTCTTTGCCTTGGCAGAGTTGCACCAACCCTTGCCAGGGGGCTGGGCTCAGTGTAAGCTGGTCCTCTATGTGACTTTTGTTCCCTGGAGGCTTTCCCCTCCTCTTTAAAGGATCAGAATATAGATGAAAAGAAGGTCCCCTACATTCAATGTACACTAGAAAAGAATGTGTATTCTGCTGTTTTAGTATGAAATGTGTGAATATATCTGTTAGATCCCTCTGGTACACTGTTTCATTCAAAGCCACTGTTTCCTTGTAGATTTTGTGTTTGGATAATCTATCCATTGATTTAAGTAGGATATTAAAGTCCCCTACTATTACTATATTACTATGAGCTATTTTGTTTATGTTTGTTATTAGTGGCTTTTGTTATTAGTTTGTTATTAGTGTTTGGGTGCTTATGTGTTAGGTGCATAAATATTTACAATTATTATAATCTTCTTGTTAGATTACTCCCTTTATGATTATATATTGTCCTTGTTTGTCTCATTACTGTCCTTGTTTTAAAGTCCATTTTGTCCTGTGTAAGTATTGCTACCCCAGCTTTCTTTCACTTCCATTTGCATGATAAGTACTTTTATGCCCCTTCATTTTCAATCTTTATGTGTCTTTCTATCTGCAATGAGTCTTTTGAGCATATAGATGAGTCTTGTTTTTTTTTATCCATTCCATCACCCTGTGTCTTAATTAGAGCATTTGGTGCATTTACATTCAAAATATTTATTGATAAATATGTACTTATTGTTATTTTGTTTCTTGTTTTATGGTTGTTCGTGTAGTTCTTCTCTGTTCCTTTCTTCTCTTGCTTTCTTCTGTCATGGTTTCCTGGCTTTGTTTAGTGAAATACTTGAATTCCTTTCTTTATTTTTTGCATATCTATCACCAGTTTTTGCTTTGTGGTTACCATTAGGTATATATATAACATCTTATGCATATATCAGTCTATATTAAGTTAATGATCACTGTATTAAGTTTGAACCCATTCTTTACTCCTCTCCTTGCCACATTTTAGGTGTATGGTGTCAGACTTTACATCATTTAATTTTATGAGTCCCTGGACTGATTTTTTTATAGATATACTTAATTTTACTGCTTTTTATTACCTACTTTTCTTACTTCTGCTTATGATATTTCCTTTCTACTCAGTGTCCCCTTTAGGATTTCTTGTAGGGCTTTTTTAGTGGTCATGAATTCTTTAACCTTGTTTGTCTGGGAAACTATCTCTCCTATTGTGAATGATAGCCTTACTGGATAGAGTATTCTTAGTTGCAGGGTTTTTTGTTTGTTTGTTTGTTTGTTTTTGTTTTTAGCACTTTGAATATATCATGCCAGTCCTTTCTGGTCTGCAAATTCTTGTTGAAAAATCAGCTAAAAATTGGATTTCCCTTGTATATAATCGTTTTATTTTCTCTTGATGCTTTTAAAATTCTCTTTGTCACTACTTTTTGTTATCTTAATTACTATGTGTCTTGGTGTGGGCCTCCTTTGGTTGATTTTGTTAGGGGATGTCTGTGCCTCCTGGAAGTGGGTTTCTGTTTTCTTCCCTAAATTCGAGAAGTTTGCAGTTATTATTTCTTCAAATAAATTTTCTGCCCCTTTTTCTCTCTCTACTTCTTCTGGGATCCCTGTAATGCAAATATTATTACACTTGGTGGTTTCTCTGAGTTCCCTTAATCTATTTTCTTTTTTTATTAGTCTTTTTCTTCTGTTCAGCTTGATTGCCTTCCATCACTGATACATTCGTCTGCTTCCTCTAGGCTACTATTTATCGTATCTAGTGTGTTTTTCAATTTCAATTATTGGGTTCTTTATCTCTGATAGGTTCTTTTTTATATTTTCTTTTTGTTGAAAATTTCACTGAACCCTCCACTCTTTTCTCAAATCCACTGAGTATCTTTATGACCATTACTTTAAATTCTCTTATCAGACATATGACTTATTTGCGTTTCATTTAGCTCTCTTGCTGTGATTTTCATGTCCTGTTCTTTCATTTGGTACATAATCCTCTTTCTCCCCATTTTGTCAAACTCTCTGCATCTGTTTCTATATGTCAGGAATGTCAGCTATGTCTCCTGCTCTTGAAATTAGTGGGTGTATGAAGAGGAGATCCTGTAGTGCCCTGTAGTGCTATTTTCCCTGTTTAGCAGTACCTGGCACATCAAGGGTATTGCCTATGTGCGTTTTGTGCCTCCCTACTGTTGTGGCAGAGTTGTGTTTGCCTTCAGTCCAGTTGTCTGCAATGGCTCTTTCTGCTTGTTGTGGACTGAATTTCTTCCCTGTGTTGTTAATAGGACAGGCTGGGGCCACCTTGTGCTTGAGTTGATTTAGACCAGGAACTTCCAGGGATGCATTATCACAAAACTGTAGATGCTCTCCTATGTTGTTCCCTGAGAAGCTTTCACTGATGTGTAGGGCCTGTAGTCAGGCCAGATGTCTGCTCTGGCCCCCTGCTGGGGCCATAGTTGGATTGGTGTTTATGGTAATTTTCCCCTCTCCCTGGGGCAAAAGTCACTTTGGGGTGTTACTGACTCTTTTGGGGCTGCTTGCACACCATCAGGCTTGTGACACCAGTTTGGATGGATTCCAGCCAAGGGTATTTTGGAGGGAGCAGGTCTATAGGAGAACACAGGGGCAGGGTACATGGTGTTAGGACGGTTTTCCCCAATCTGCTGCAGGAGGGAACCTGGAGCAGCTTTAGGAAACTTGTTCTGCTGGACTAAAGGGGGCTGGTTCACAGGAAAACTCAGCAGCAGGGAGTGTGTTGCCAGTAAGGTCCACTGATGGTCAACTGCAGGAGGGGACTTGCAACCACCCAGGAAAACTCCTGCCAGGCTAGCTGAATTGCCGGTAGATCCACAGACGTCCATGGAGGTAGGGCTAGGTGGATGTTACACTGTGTTGGTTCCTGCATGTATCCCATGTATCTATGTTAGGGGGCAGGGGAGTGTAGTGGTTCCCCCCCTGTCTTTTGTTCTTGGAGAGATCTCCCAAAGATCCCTCTAGTCCAGGCTCTGAGATTAGTAAATAAATCTCCTTCCTGTATACCCCAGGCATTTTTCAATCTGCTGCTTCTATGCTGTATCTCCACAAGGCTGTTTGTTGTGCTGTTTCTTTAAGGGTTGGAACTCCACCCTCCCAGTTCTCCCAGAGACTTGCTGGCTGACTTTTAAATGTGTAGGTGTTAAGCCCCACTCATTGTTAGGCCCAGGTGGTTTTCAAAGCCAAATGTTATGGGGATTCATCTTCCTGTATGGGTCCCCTGTGCCTGGGGTGCCTAACTTTGGGGTCTGCCCCTTTCCCCTCTTTACCCTTGCCCAGTTCCCCCCTACCTCTGATAGTCCCAGGGGTCAGTTTGACTCTGAGCATGATTCTGTCCTTCCTACCCTCTTCATTGTGGCCTCTTCTCTACATTTAGCTGTGGAAAGTGTTTTTCCAGGCTTTAGGTTATTTTTGGGGGGTCATTTACTCAGATGTGAGTTTTATCTAGCTGTATCCATGGGACAGGGTGAGCTTAGGATCCTCCTACTCCTCCATCTTCCCTGGGAGTCTCTATATAATTCTTGTTAGAAATGAAGTACGTACTATATGTGAGAGACTTAGTAATTGAAGAAATTATGTAAAAATATTAGCGATATAATTGTTGTATGTTTCTGATATGATTTTCATGGAGCTTATCAATTATTTAAGTATTTCCCTCAAACACATTTTATATCTTTAAAGTTTGTAGCATCCAGAAAGTTTTAGTTTTGCTGACTCATGAATGATGGCTGGTATATTGGGCTTTTTCCTACTACAGATAGCCTGTTATTGGGTAAAATAACTTGTCATACACTCTTCTAAAAATAATTTGTTTTTAGCTTACTCTGTCAAAGAAAGAAACATAATATGTTTGGTTATGTTTCCATTGGTATTAAACTGTTCTTGAAATCTGGATTTTTTTTCTTTTTATAGGGTTATTATTGGTGTTCAGAAGAAAAATAATCAACATATGTTTAGGTGTGTGTTCTTCTGTTTCGTTTTATGCTTTGTTTCAACTATTTTCCACTCCTTTCATCACTGACTTCTTTATTTTGTGACTAGTTGTCTAGATTCATACACTTTGCATTTTTGTTATGCTAAGAGACTTCTTTCATTTGCTTTTCTTTCCTATTATTAATTTGTTTTTTCATATTTTAATTACCACCTTTATAATATTTCAACTGTTCCTCCTTTTATGCAGTATATATAAAAACATAATAAATTATTTTAACTCACATTGACAAATACCTTGGAAATCTTGATCAGAAAGTCAGCATTCAACATTTAATAAATTACAAAAAAAATTATTTGAGAAATAAATCTAATCATGGAATCACACCATTGCTAAATAATTACTAGGTACTCTGTTGACTTCAAAAAACATCAAATGTATTCCTATTTTCTCTTTCTTTCCAATTTTACTGTGGGCTGTTTCATGACAAGCATCATTGCTTCTTATATATTTTATACATATTTTATTCAGTTACATTTTATTGGTACCAGAAACATGAGAAGTATAAAGCCATCTATGTAATTTAAAAATATTTTATGTTATACATAGGTGTATATATCTGTATACTTATATCACCTACATACTTTTATATTAAAGGTATATAATGTACAAATGTAAGAAGGAATGTTCAGCATAAAGCAAGATCTTCTATGTTACTTCTTTAATGAACAGTGATCACAGCATTAGATTGTTTTGTGAGGTACAAATTTGATTCATGAGGTGCAATAAAATGTTGATTGTGAATCAAAATAAAAATATAAGTCATATATTTTTGAATGCCTTTATTAGATTTGAAATAACATATTGTTCCTAATAATCTAGCAATTAAAGTAAAAAATTGTTAATAACACCTTTTGAAACTTCTTATAATCCAGAACACAGGTATATATTCAAATCTTTTATTTTAGTTACTGTTAAGCATATGTAATATAATATTAACTGTTGCATGTCAATGTAATGTTTTTGAAAAGTTTTTTGAATATTTTTCTATTTTAGTGTCTTTTATTCTATAATATTTTTATTATATTTTATGATTTAATTAATTTGAAAAGCAGTTGGTTGACTAACAGGAAAAAAATAAATTTTTATAGCTGATGGTGCTTGGCATATTTTTTTATTAAAATAAATATCTTTCTATAAGAGGAAGCTCTATTGAATTTATATATTAAAAAATTACATATGCACTGATTTATTCATGTGGTGTTGGTCATGCACTATACTTTTTAATGACCTAAGACAGCAATGTAAATGGGGCCATTCTTTTACCAAGCCCAACATCTATTCATCCTATGAATACTAGCATCTATGAATGCAGGTCTATTCTAGATAAAGCCTTACATATTAGAAAATATAAGCCTTTAATATTTAGAAACCTAAATGCATATTGAAGAATAGTATGTGTGTGGTAGAGGACTTGGAGAAGGTAGGAAAAGGCAAATTGATGTGGGTGTGGTTATAATGTATTTTTGAAAGAACATGGCACTTATTTTAACCACTTTTTCTATTACTCAGATGTCTTAAGCATCGACCAGTCTACAAACCAAGGGGAAGTACAGATAGGTGGTTTGTGTTATGTATGTTTGCATGCATATGTTGTTATTATAGTCATTTGTTCTTATGGGTTCCTTTCATTCATTTGGAAAAATCTCTTGGTACATTTGTAACCATTTTATCTTTAAAGTGTACAATTTACAGAGGGTGAGTATAGTTAAGAAAAATGTATTCTGTGATAAACATTAAGATAGAAACTTTGTTGATGTAAAAAGATAGTTGATTATGATTAGAACAAGGAATTCAATTTTACTGGAGTCATTGGAACTACTAACTTACGAATTGCAAATGGATGCAAAATTTATTCTCATTCAGTATTTCTGTGAGTACAGTTTTTTATGAGTTATACTTTTATATATTGAATTGTTATACTTTTTTGTAAATTTTTCTGATTGCTAGTCATATTTATGAAAATATATGATTCTTGCTAACTCAATTCACAAGCAAATTAAGATTAATAGCAAAGGAGAATGATGACAGTGGATCCTATTTCAAGAAATATTTCATTTAACCTTGTTATTCTTGGCAGGCATCTACATTTAGCATAAACTGTAGAGACTATTTTTAGTTCATAGGCCATTTTCATTTTGTCAGGAAATGATCTCAGATATAGCCAAGAAATTAATTCAAATTCTGGTCCCTCTCTCCTCACCTCATATTCAAAACTGAGAGTTAAACTTATAACAAACTTGTGCTTTAGTTTTTATTTAATTTTTAATTGTTGATTTTATATTTTCAGTTGTTCTCAGGTCTTTTTTAATATTTTAATTGATACACAAATCTGGTTTATGCTATATAGTGTATCTCATGTTCCAAATGTCACAATGCATGTGTTGGTGATGAAAAAATATAATATTGATTGTATAACATAATTATTTTCCTAAATGCAGTCTTTATCTTTTTACTAAACATTCAACATTGGTAGAGATAATATTGTATATTTTAATTTTCATACATTCTTTAATTTCCCATCTATAAAAATGCATTTCTTCATTAGATCATTCCTTTCATTATTTTTTATTTATTCATCACAGAATATATATTTGCTAGCTCCTTCACACTCAATCAGAAATTATGTTGATGGTAGCCACAGTTGTGGTGAGCACAACATAAGATAAAGAGAAGTTGAATCACTATGTTGTACACTTGAAACTAATGTGACATTGTGAGTCAACTGTACTCAAATAAGATTTTTTTTAAATTATGTTGATAGTCAAGTTGTCCAGGCAAGTTTTACACTTTAGTTTCTAAAAAACACATAAAAATTGCTCAGTTGTGATATTACTGTAAAAATAAAAATAGAAATAGGAAACATATATAGAAACGTACTGTATCCTGTGTTTTTTAAAAATACTTTCAAATGTTAGTTCATTTAATCCTCATAAATACTATGAAGTAACTGTTATTATTATTTCTATTTTGAATATAGAAAAATTGAGAGATAGAAATTAAGTGTGTTGCCCAGATTCACACAATCAATAACAGAATTAAAAATGGAATTGGGAAAATCTGGCAAAAGAATTTCCACTAGCAAGCACCAGCTACGGAGTTAGACAGCCTCCATGATGTTCCCAATAATGATTACCTTGTAGTGATGCCATTGTATAGTCTTCTGCACTGTACCAGAGCTGGTTGTCCTTGTGTGACTGATGTAATATGAAGCTAGGCCATCAAAGTGTTGCAACTTTCAGTTTGGTTGCTTGAATCTCTTGCCCTGGTGATTCCTTGCTTCCATGCTGAGATGACACTAAAGTAGCTCCATAAAGAGGTTCACAATGAGAAGAAATAAATATTCTAGCCAACTGTCAGCACCAACTTGCCAAGAAGGTGAAGTTACTTCTGAGTGACTTCTGTGGAATTTAACTCTGCAAATGCATATGTGCCTAAGAAGAATGCAGTCCAGCTGATCTTGGCTGTAATCTCTTGGAGACGCCTAACCAGAACCTCCTAGTCAACCAGCACTGAAATACTCAACCCCCAGAAGCTATATAAAGCAATAAATAATTCTTGGTGTTTTAAACCAGCACGTTTTAAAGAGATTTGTTATGCAGCAATAACAATATATTTATACTCATTTCTTCTAAACCTTTCTTCTAAAACTCATTAAATTAAAAAAATCATATAATAAATGTGTTTCAATAGATACAGTAGGGGTTAGAAGCTTGGAGACAAGTCTTCATACAATTTCATTTCCTCCCAATGGCACATCTTACTCTAGTTAGCAATACATGTACCTCTGAATAATTGGAATTGTACACATTTCAAAGTCACAGTTTTAACCAACTTATTGAACCAGCTTTAATTAGTTGTAAATTGTAACAGGAATGAAATGTGTGCTAGATAAAATATATTACATTAGCTTCATAGAAATTACAAACAATATAATGGCTATTTATGATTTTTAAGAGTTTTAAACAATTTTAAAAGATTTTATTTATTTGACAGAGAGAGAGAGCACAGAGGGAGAGTGAGTGGGAGAAGCAGACTCCCCGCTGGGCAGAGAGCCAGATACAGGGCTCAATCCCAGGACCTTGAGATCATGACCTGAGCTGAAGGCAGACACTTAACCAACTGAGCCATCTAGGCACCCCAAGAGTTTTAAAATGTAAATGCAAATTGATGTGCTGTATGGAAAGTCCAAAATAAACAAAACAAAAATTATCAGGGAATGGAATCTTACATATACAGCCTATAGCTTCCTTGTAAGAGAAAAGGATTTTGCCATAATTGGAGCATTTCTGCCAAGTGCTGTTTTTTTCTTTACTATTATATTTATGATAAAAACATTGTGTAACTACTTAAATGGAAATAGATAGATATGTATAGATAATGGATAAAATGCTATTGAAGTAGGATAGAAAAATATATTTTTGGAGTAATCAGTCTATTCTACATAAAGCAGGCTTAATTAGGGAGTCCTCTTAATTGGGACTTTCCCATCTTATCAAATCGAGCCTAATAATACTCAACTGTAAAGACAGGTGCTTAATTGGGATAGTAATTGTAGGTAATTGGGGTGCCTGCGGGTGATCAAGAGCAGCTTACATCAATCTGATTTCAAGATATTATGTCTTTGTAGGTATCTCCTGCTGTGCCTGTTTATTTGCTATCTAAGAATGACCTCTCCAGTGTTAAAAGAACAAATGTTTTTTTAGCAGTAACTGTTCGAATGTTGGTTCCTCTCTCAGTTTTTAAATCACATTATAAATTTAAAATTTTCTTTCCACTATAAAATAACTACATTTTATTTTTTATAGGATGACTTTATTATTACTTAGCATTTCGAATTGAATATCAAAGCAAATAATTAGCTCAAAAAAACATGAAATCACACACAAATCAAATATGCTCTAACACACTGAACTATTAAAAATAATAATTATCACCTCTGTATATCTGAAATATAATAATTTGTCATATATAAATAAATTACTTAGCTTGAAAACTTTTTTAATTTTGTTTTCTTAACCATTTAGAGGAAGTTTTTTGAATTTGAAAATATACATTTTTATTATACTTAATTATTTGAGCAAAGCAACATATAGAATTGCATTTTGTTCAGACATAGTATAGAAGCCTACAAACTTATAGAATGAGAGAATTTTCTATAAGTGAACTTCTACCTAGAGAAAATTTATTCCTTTACATCTTAGATTTTTGGAATATATTTTTTCAGTATGAGTAATGCTGATATCCCTGCTTTTACTTTTAAGCGAAGAGATATATTTTAGAACTATACTTAAAATTCTTAAACTTAAAATATTTTAAATATTTATAAAAATATTTTATTTCAAAATATACATTTTAAAATAAAGTACATTTTCAAATTCAAAAAACTTCCTCTAAATGGTTTTTTAAGGAAAAAAATTGAAAAGGTTGTCAAGCTAAGTAATTTATTTACACATGACGAATTATTATATTTCAGATATACAGAGGTGATAATTATTACTTTTTATAGTTCAGTGTGTTAGAGCATATTTGCTTTATGTGTGATTTCATGGTATTTCTTTGAGCTAATTATTTGCTTTGATATTCAATTGGAAATGCTAAGTAATAATAAAGTCATCCTATAAAAAATAAAATGTAGTTATTTTATAGTGGAAAGAAAATTTTAAGAAAATATAGACTAATTAATGGTAAACAAAAATTCTGTATAATTAAAGTTCCTTGAATATTTGTAGATAAATCTTCATTAAGCAGTGTTTAAAGTAGAAATTTTAATAAATTCCCAAAGGAAAAAGCCCATTTTGCTAAGCAAGAACCACCACCACCACAGCAAAAAAAAAAAAACCCGAAAAACAGTAACAAAATCCCTTCAGCAGCAGGCCATAGAACATGGCATCAAGCCCTCCTATCAACAGACACCAGCACCATGTCCCCTGCCAGCAAACCCAGGAAACAAACCTGTCCAGAATCTCTAGCCAGACTGACTGGTGAAAAGCTTTCTCTGATGAAGTAAGTCTGTAAAGACTAGAAGAGGTGACTACTTCTTTAAGTTCACAGACAATAATGTGAGACTACTAGGATCATGAATCAGGGAAACATAAAATCATGAAAGCAACAAAATAAGTAATTGAGGAAGACACAAAGAAATGGAAAAATGGGGGTGCCTGGGTAGGCTTAGTTGTTAAGTGTCTGCCTTCGGCTCAGGTCATGATCCCAGGCCCCTGGGATCGAGCCCCGCATCGGGCTCCCTGTTCAGCAGGAAGCCTGCTTCTCCGTCTCCGACTCCCCCTGCTTGTGTTCCTGCTCTCACTATCTTTCTCTGTCAAATAAATAAATAAAATCTTAAAAAAAAAAGAAAAACTTTCCATGTTCATGGATTAGAAGAACAAATATTGTGAAAATGTCTATGCTACCTAGAGCAATCTACACATTTGATGCAATCTCTATCAAAATACTATCCGCTTTTTTCAAAGAAATGGAACAAATAATCCTAAAATTTGTGTGGAACCAGAAAAGACCCCAAATAGCCAGAGGAATGTTGAAAAAGAAAAAGCTGGTGGCATCACAATTCCAGACTTCAAGCTCTATAACAAAGCTGTAATCATCAAAACAGTATGGTACTGGCACAAAAACAGACACATAGATCAGTGGAACAGATTAGAGAGCCCAGAAATGGACCCTCAACTCTATGGTCAACTAATCTTTGACAAAGCAGGAAAGAATGTCTAATGGAAAAAAGACAGTCTCTTCAACAAATGGTGTTGGTAAAATTGG